>NC_090794.1:18862500-19025000 GCF_040054535.1 Antennarius striatus | reverse complement strand
GGATAGCACTCAGGTCAGACCTTAGTTTAGCATCTCTCTCTGCCTCAGCCACACAGTCATGTGGTTCTCCCTCAAACGGGAGTGGAATGGAGTCTGCTGGGTTCTTCACCCTGCAGATATGCAATGTCACATCCGGGTATTCAAGAAGTCGGTGATAGTCAGTCAACCGTTGTGCGGTTAACACAAATTTTTCCTCTTTCAATTAAGTTTATCAACTTATGATGTGATAAATCTCTATCGAATAGCCCATAGTAAGAGCTGATGCTTTTTCCTACAACAAATGAGCGGCAGCCAGGTGCTGATAGCAGTCTGGCAAACCTAGTTCTACCGGTGTTAGTGCAACAGAATAATAGGCCATTGGTTGAGCATGTACCTGTTTTCTGGCCTAACATCCCCACTGCATGTCCCTGACGACACGACACAAACAACTGGAACGGTTTCTCATAGTCTGGAAGAGTCAAAGCCGGCGCCGCTGTAGCAAAGTTTTAATAGTTTCAAAAGCAATGTGTAGAATAATGTATGTATGTGTCTATATGATGTTTATGTATAAGCATTATAGTGTATTTTGGTGTATATTTCTGTGCTGTGTGACTCTCTATCTACCCCACATTATTAAACTGCCAGGATCACTATAGTATCAAATCTTTATGTAAATCACATGATAATAACTACAAAAAAATTTTTTAAAGAGTATTCAGATATCCCAAGCCAACCACAGACAAAGAACGAATTGTCAATTTACACGTATCTAGGATGTTTTTGTATTATCTTTGCACACACGCTGCCAGCACAGCTCCCCCAGACATTGAAACAACCAACCGCTCACAATTAGCAATGATAAGCTAAGTAATGCTAAGCTTATTATGCTATCCAAAGCTACTAGGTTATAGTATTTTTATTTTAAATGTGCTATTTTATGCTAAGCTAACATGCTAAGATAACATGCTATCTTTCTAAGCTAATATGATAAGATGATATGCTAACATGCTAAGCTAATATGCTATCATTCTAAGCTAATATGATAAGATGATATGCTAACATGCTAAGCTAATATGTTAACACGCCAATGTATGCTAGTCTATGCTAATATATGCTAGTTTATGCTAATTTGTGTCCAGCTCAGTCAAAATTGTCTCAGTGAGCATCTATGAAGTGACACACTTATCAATCAACCCAATTTTCTGACAAAAATGACTTTTAACTCACATTAATGTTTTTCACAAGATGGTGTTTGTAAACTGGATAGCCTCCAACATGAACCCAAACAGTGTTCTGAAGCTGGATAGCCTCCAACGCCAAACATCTCATCCTTATCCACTATCAGAGAATTTAATTCCGCGCTTACTCTGAATAGTCAGAAAAAAAAATTGAAAAATAAATTGTGCAACAAATGAAAATATTAGAGATAACAGTTAAAATCAATTATTGGGGGCTTTTGGATAAATCTTTAACTGCGTCTAACGCAATAAAACTCAAACAAAGAGAGAAAGGCAACCATTGGCTCTCTGTAACAAAAAATAAATAATAAATAACAGCGCTGTTCATTCACACCAGAGTTATCATGAAACAATCTTAAGTTTAGTTGCCAACAACTCAACTTCTATTTTCCTATTACACACTGGACACCAATACACCAAAATATTACACATAAAAATATGACGGTTTATCACTCAGCACTAACAATACACACACACCTACACACACACACACACACACACACACACACAGATCTAACTACCGCAATTATCTCACTTCTGACCGTCCTTGTCAACCGCACACACACCCAGACACACATCCACACACACACAAATGCACACACACAACAAATTCCTTTTCAGACAAACAGAGAAGTAGGGTGTGAGGCCAAGGGGAGGGGGTGAGAGAGAGACGAATAGAGAATAGAGCAGACAAAGAACAAATAGACAGGTATTTATAGGCAAATCACCAATTTATCAATCTCCACAAACACTTAAGCAATTTCTATGGCACTAGAAACAGTCTAATAGGAACATAAAATTATCCCACCCCAGTCCGGACAACTATTTACAGAGATCTCAGGTGGACCGGCCGTACTTCACACTCCACATGGGAATCCAGCTCAAGGCTCTACGCAACAACCGGAGATGAATCGATTGACGCACTCCATGTGTCCATCACCCCGTCACCTATGGAAACCGGCCTGAACGGCGTCAAAACTCTTCATCAATCATCAGCTTGACAAGACGTTATGACCTCATAGGTGCAGTTCCACACGATTCCACCAACCCTGAAGTTAGACAATCGTGCGGCACCCGATCTGAACTTCCGTCCTCCACAGCAAACAAGTCTCTAATTTTATTGTGGCTTTCGAAGCTTTGTTTGTTCTTTAACGATTCAAACAAAGGCCACCCGTGGGCTTTTACTGCTGTGTCCCACCAGGACGGAAAACGTCGGACATTAACAGTCAAACAAATAATTTATGTGTACAAATAGACTGTCAGCCAATCACCAAAGACCCATAATTTACCGATTCAATATTGGATCTGACATCTTCACAAAACTTTCTCGCCGAATAGACTGTCTTTTAAAACCTCAACCTTCACCTTTTTATTTTTGTTTTCTAAAGTTTATTGAAAGTCACCCATTTAAGAAGAGAAAAGAGCAGACAAATATTTTCATGCAAAGCAAACAGATATTAAGCAGACAAACAACATATATTCAGAAAAATACTCAACCCACGATGACGCACACAGGTAGTTTTGGGAAGACTAACTAAACAAATTTATTTTAAAATTATGTTTAGAAAACAGATCTCACCAGAATCCATAGCATCTCTTCCAGACAGACAGTAATGCAATTTTTAAGCCAAAAAGCTTCCTTCATATGTGCGCACAGTGCAGTCTGTCTGCCTAGAGGAGGGGCAGATGGGCGGCGGATAGAGTCTTGAAACCCTCGCTGTTCGTGACGCCACTTTGTGGTGGGGATTTCGTTTTTCTTAAGGACAAGAGACAGTGTAAAATACAAGATATTTATTTGTCAATTCAAGTCATGTTTAGGTTGAGTAGCAGTACAATAATATCATCAATAGGTTGAGTATGAGTCCAATAACATCATCGATGATATTGACAGACAGATTCAACAAATACTTATCTAAGCATGATGAGAGCTCTGGAGACGATGAAAAAGTCCTCCGGTGTGTTGTTGCAGAGTACTCTGGGTAGATGAAAACTTCAAATACCAACTAAAATAATGAATCACATCTCTTTTTATACCCTAAAGGTGTGACTAGGGGGAGGTATTAACCTCGGCCCATCTGCTTTCAACCAGTTCTTTTTGGGCTCTCAGTTGGTACGTCATGACCTCCAGACGTTACCAAAAATATCAAGTCGACAGTTTCACAAAACTATTTGATGACATAACATAATCAGTCACGTGACCCCTGTGAGGATCTGCTGCAGACATCCTCTGGATGACCCTGTGCAGAAACATACATTCTAATTTCAGGTACAGTGTCTGAAATGATCTGGCTAGCTGCTTCTGTCAGTGTCTAACTTCTTCAAGGAGACCCACAGTCATGCAAGCATTTCCAAATATGGTCGAACAGGAATTATTTTCATGCAGCGTCTTCATGACCTGGAGACATCCTGGGGCCACCTTCACAAGAGCTGAACAATATGACACACACAACAATCCAGATCTTTGGTTCACTTAGATGATATTGTTTTACTATATTATTTTATTGTATTAAAAACTTTCCACCACACCAGGAGCAGCATCTACAGCGTTCGTCCACCTACTTACACCTACAGACACACACCCACACACACATAATCCAGGAACAGCATCTTCAGCATTCCCCCACCTCCTTACACCTGCAGACACACACACACACTAAATCCAGGAACAGCATCTTCAGCATTCCTCCACCTACTCACACACCTACACAGATAATCCAGGAACAGCATCTTCAGTGTCCCCCACCTCCTTACACCTACAGACACACACACACACACACACACACACACACACATCATCCAGGAACAGCATCTTCAGCGTTCCTCCACCTACTTACACCTACAGACACACACACATACACACACACACTCATATATACTCCACCTACAACATATCCCCAACATAAACTCAATAAGATATCAAAAAAATTATTATAATAATAATAATTATAACAATAAGAATAATAATATCTTAAAGCTAAGGGAACTAGGAGCCGGGAGGGATACAGGTGACGACAAGCGAGGGCCAGAGCATGCCAGGGGTACTGTCTACCTTCGGGGAAACAGGAACCCACTGAGCCCTATTCACAATCAACCTAACCCTAACCCTAACCCTAACCTCTAACCCCAACCCCAACCCCAACCCCAACCCTAACCCTAACCCCCTAACCCTAACCTTAACCCCCTAACCCCTAACCCTAACCCTAACCCAACCCTAACCCTAACCCTAACCCTAACCCCCCTAACCCTAACCCTAACTCTAACCTTCTCCTTGTGAGGATTCCAACGCGCACTGAGACTCTCTGCCAAGCTGGTGAGTACGAAAACTCAAAAATACTACCTAGTGCCCTAAGCCTGATGAAGAACGATTAAGTTCGAAACGTCGCGACAGGGCACCTTATCTAGATCTACAGCACATTTTGTTACTTTATTTGAATCCCCCGATCCAAAATTTTTTGGAATTTCTTTATCTTAGATTCATCTAGTCCTTCTTTTAGCTACTCTTTAGTTTAACGTTCCACTGTATATAAATTATCTAAATAAAACCAAAATGCTCCATGAAAATTGGACTGTTGTGAGGTACGGCAAACGTTGCCGTAACCCACGCCCCACCGACACTGGGAGACTGTACGGGTACAGCGATCGAGAGGACCGTGCACCCCCTGTATCCCGGAGGGGCCAGCAATTTCTTTCTGGACCCCGACAGGTCCAAAACCCTACCCACCCTAACCCTAACCCTAACCCTCTAACCCTAACCCTAACCCCTAACCCTAACCCAACCCTAACCCTAACCCTCTAACCCTAACCCTCTAACCCTAACCCTAACCCCACTCCCGGGCCCCATGCGCCAGTGCACTTCGTAGTTCCTCTCAAGGAACTACGTACCTTACTGTACCTAACCCTAACCCCTAACCCCCTAACCCCAACCCTAAACCCTAATCCTAACCCCTAACCCTAACCCTTACCCTACCCCTAACCCTACCCCTAACCCTACCCCTAACCCTAACCCCTAACCCTAAACCCTAACCCTCTAACTCTAACTCTAACCCTAACCCCTATCCCTAAATTTATCATAGCACTAATTTGTTGTTTATTATTGTTATTTTAGTTATTTATTTATTTAAATGTTTATTTGTATGTATATAAACATATAAATACTTTAAGTTATTTTATTTTTTCCAGCTGTTTCTTTCCCTAGCCTCAAACACCCATCCCCCCTCTTTCCCTAAACCCTAACTCCTGATTTCTCTAACCCTAAACCCCCCCCCCCTTCCCTAATTCCAAAACTTTTCCTTGTCTTTCCCTTCACCCCAGTCCCTCTGAATGGGTTTAGAGATTTTCCCTGTGTCAGTGTACCCCCAGGATGGTGCAGAGGTAATATCGGTTGCTTTCAGCCTGAGCTCAAGGGTTCAAACCCCAGCCGGACCACATGTCTTTTAGACATCCCTTTAATCCGAGGTTTTCCTTATAACTGCATCTCCCCGCAGTCATCACCAAGAAGCAATAGCTAAATGCTTTAAACACGGGCTTCGCAGTCAGGGGAGCAGTCTACGTTCCCCATCCTCCCCAAACATCTGTGGAGTGTTTTTATTGTGGACCGTATTAACTATTATTCTATTCCAATATTTTTTTCAGCTCTTTCCTGCTCTGCTTTCTTCTTATGGAAGTGCTTTTTAAATTTTAACATCCATTTTACCTCACATCCCCCAGTTTTTCCTCATTCCCCTAACTTTTCCTTCCCCTTCCCCTAATTCTAATTGATTCTAGTTGATTTTATTCATTTTTAAACTCCTAAATTTATGGCATTTTAAGGTGACCCCACTCCCGGGCCCCATGTGCCAGTGCACTTCGTAGTTCCTCTCAAGGAACTACGTACCTTAAAGGAACCTAACCCTAACCCCTAACCCTAACCCCCTAACCCTAACCCCTAACCCTAAACCCTAACCCCCTAACCCCTAACCCTAACCTAACCTAACCCCTGACCCTGACCCTAACCCTGACCCTAACCCTAACCCCAACCCTAGCCCAGGGGTACTGGGCTAGGGTTGGGGTAAGGTTTAACAAGATCAGACAAGTAGGTTGGAGCAAGCCCATTAATGCTTTTGTATGTTAATAAGAGTACCTTAAAATCGGATCTAACATGAATCGGGAGCCAGTGTAATGCAGCTAATACTGGGGTGATATGGTCAAATTTCCTAGTTTTAGTTAAGATTCTTGCTGCTGTTTTCTGAACCATCTGAAGGCCCCTAGTACTAGACCGAGGCAACCCTGATAACAGAGCATTACAATAATCAGTCTAGAGGACACAAAGGCATGAATTGAAATTTCTGTATCAGCCATGGTTAGAGAGGACCTAATTTTGGAAATATTACGTAGATGAAAGAAGGCGATCTTTGTCACCTCTTTAATATCCTGGTCAAAGGCAAGAGTTGAATATAACGTTACTCCAAGATTCTTGACAGTTGAACTTTGGGTTATAAAACATTTATCTACAGATATTGTTAGTTGTTGAAATTGGTTTCTATGTCGCGCAGGGCCAATGATTAACATCTCTGTTTTGTCTGGGTTTAGGAGCAAGAAATTACTGGACATCCAACTATTCACAGCAGAAAGACAGGCCTCTAGTTCCTCTTGAGCTGCTCCTCTTCCTCATCTAGAGCATGCTTATCTTTTCGCAGCCTTTGATGAGCGAGAAGAGCAGCCATATCTGCCTCGGCCTTAACTCTTACTGAAGAGGTAGAGGACACAGTGGACTTATTTCCAACAGAGCTTCTTCCCTTTGATGTTCTACTTGCAACGTTGGAGATGCTATCACTAGGCTTGACATCGTCTGCCATAGCAACGTTTCTATCACTGCGTTCGGGATGTTCAGATACACCGGACTTGTTTTCATTGTAATATGCAAGTGATTCAGTACGTGTGACTGGGGTAAGATGGCGTTACCTTCCAAATTTGTCACAACCGCGCCTCGGTCACCTTTTGCATTAGCATCAGAAAGCCATTTCTTAACATCTTTAACAAACCTGGTATTATGTACACTTATGCTGAAAAAACAAGCATTTTGTCTGTCTTGTTCTTCCTGAGGAAGTAGTGGAATCAGTCTCATGCAGATGATTTGCATTTTCCCACAACATAGACAACCTTTCAAGATGAGAATGGATCGATCGTCTGTTTGCATGAGCCCTTTAATGGATCTCATGACACTTTGGTGAACTTTAGCTTGTTGGTCTGGAGCTTTTCAATCTTATTTGCCATGGCTTTAGCAGTGACTTTCCTTTCTCTTTTGTCGTCATCTCTTATACTAATGTCAGGTAGTGACTTTGATTCATTTAAATCCATACTCATTTTAATAATAATTGAAACTCAAATATCCATCAACAAACATTGGCAATTTCAGATTCATGGGTCATTTAATGAGCAAAATACTTTATTTTCAATTGAGATGATCGAACAGGTGCATATAAAATAGAATTTCCCCTAAACTATTGAAAACTATCCACTTAACCTAGTCATCTGTGCATGCTAGCCAGGGGTAATTATGTACTTAAATACCGATAGTATTGAATCAGACTGTCTTAAAACAACACTACGGCGGTACTCCCGAGACAACGGCTCAACCCGCTTGACGACACGAAAATAATAAAAGGTTGAAAACAAAAAATCAACGCAACCACCTTATGTGGCTGTGTTGCTGAAGCCTAACTGGGGAATAGTTGAACTCAAAGGAATGACCTGTTGTGTGTGTGTGTGTGTGTTGCCATACCTCTCATCCAGCCACTCTTATGAATGACCCACGCACGCGCTGGGCAGGATCGAATGTACCGTAGCACAGCTGGCAATGGATGAACTGATGCGCTCCAACAGCATCATCCGCGCGCT
The DNA here is from genome assembly GCF_040054535.1 of Antennarius striatus. Taxonomy (NCBI): domain Eukaryota; kingdom Metazoa; phylum Chordata; class Actinopteri; order Lophiiformes; family Antennariidae; genus Antennarius; species Antennarius striatus. The sequence continues at coordinate 19,016,907 of NC_090794.1, read as the reverse complement.
CCATTCCCTTGTTTGAAGTGTCCTTAAACAATCCCAGGAATCCAACAACGAAACTTTCCGAGGATGTACACTCAAATATATTTTTCTATCAACTTATGTTGCGGCTGACAAACGAAACAGCCACCGTAGGCTAAACACGGGAGTTACCTGATGACATGTATCCAATTAATTGAAATTGACCTCTGTATCTCACCAATAATCATTATTCATTAATATAATTCACCACAATTGATACTTACATTCTGAGTGCCCATAAAACAAAGACAATAATACAGATAATCAAATCCAAATACAAGCATAAGCTTAAACGTAATCGTAAGCGTATCGTAAAACCATAAGCAGTCAATAGAAAGTTTCACTCCGGTGTTCACCCCACGTCGTAACCAACAAACCAAAACCGTGATAACAGGTGATTGGCATTGATTATTAACTTCAAAGTGACACACCCAGTGCCACTCCTCCCACCACTAGCCAATACCCACACACGGACCATCAGACACATATATATCAGTCCACCCTCATGTATGGCTCCTACACTAACCCAACCCCCTAACCTTTCTTTCTTTAGGGTGGTTACGGTAACTGACTGACAGACAGACAAAAAGAAAGAAAGAAAGAAAGAAAGAACAAACAGCCCCTAACAATAATATTCAAAACTAAGATACCCAACCTTAGACCAATAAAACACTAAATCAGGCAAAACTAACAGCTCATTAACGGTAGTACCCATTTTAACCACTCGAGGGAGACAAAGGGCCATTGAGCCAAACCTGAGCTCCACTCAGCAAAGATCAAATGACTGAAAAGACAAATGTTTCATGAAAACCTGAAGGAAAACCTTGAAGAAAACCAAATGTTCACACCAATTTATAAAAAATTGGAATTGCACGATTCGCACAATTAGCCATATGTTACACATTTATGTAAATAATTAACTACGAAATGACAAATAACATTTAAGAGAAATGTAAAGGTTGACAAGGAATACATTCTTTATACATATTTGGTGGAATGTTTAAAATAAAATAATAAAATAGAACCTACATTAAATGCAAATGTGTTAGAGAAGTTGACAGAGTTGTAGGTACTATCTGGTTAGGCAGAGTGTTTGCTTTTCAGATGAGTATTGGCAGTAGACTTATTGTGGCGGGGTTTCGTTTTTAAGGACAGGAGACAGTGTATTAAACACAAGATATTTATTTTGTCAATTCAAATCATGTATAGGTTGAGTAGCAGTACAATAATATCCACAGGTTGAGTATGAGTCCAATAACATCATTGATGATATTGACAGACAGGTTCAACAAACAGACAGGTTCAACAAATACTTATCTAAGCATGATGAGAGCTCTGGGGACGATGAAAAAGTCCTCCAGTGTGTTGTTACAGAATATTCTGGGTACAGGAAAAAACTTCAAGTACAAACTAGTAAATGGATCACATCTCTTTTTATACCCTAAAGGTGTGACTAGGGGGAGGTATTAACCTCGGCCCATCTGCTTTCAACCAGTTCTTTACGGCTCTCAGTTGGTACGTCATGACCTCCAGACGTTACCAGAAATATCAAGTCGACAGTTTCACAAAACTATTTGATGACATAACATAATCAGTCACGTGACCCCTGTGAGGATCTGCTGCAGACATTCTCTGGATGATCCTGTGCAGAAACATACGTTCTAATTTCAGGTACAGTGTCTGAAATGATCTGGCTAGCTGCTTCTGTCAGTGTCTAACTTCTTCAAGGATACCCACAGTCATGCAAGCATTTCCAAATATGGTCGAACAGGAATTATTTTCATGCAGCGTCTTCATGACCTCGAGACATCCTGGGGCCACCTTCACAAGAGCTGAACAATATGACACACACAACAATCCAGATCTTTGGTTCAATGAAATTATATTATTTTATTATTGTGTTATTTTATTGTATTAAAAACTTTCCACCACATTATCACCATACTTGCATCATGTGTTTTGCAAAGATGATGTATTGATATCAGTTCGACCAGGGGTTGGTTTGACATGTGGTCAGTTGCCAGTGAGTCTAGTAACTGCCCCACACGTACACACACACGGCAGAGCTTGGCTATAAGACCTCGACTAAGACTTCAGTTGAGTTGAGGGCTAGCTCAACTCCTGGGATGTCGTTACCAGGATCTCGTTAGATAAGTATCTATGTCTGCTTCATCGATGACACTGTTGAACTTCTCCTCAACCTATGCATGGTTTGAACTGACAAATAAATATCTTGTGATTATATACTTTGTCCTGTCTTAAGAAAACCTCTCTCCACCACACATTCACTGCGGACACAGGGAAACTGATTTCTGTACACAGCAAACACATTACATCTTGAATCTTTTTAGATAAACTGTTAAGTGTTTGTCAAGAAAACACCAGAAAAGTTTAACAGTCAGATCACCTCATCAATACAGTCACATCAGGTGACGTCACATTTAACACAGCTTAGTGTTATCAGACAATTCACACAAAGATCAACCAGCAGCATCATCATCATCATCATCAGTAACCAGCAGCATCATCATCATCATCATCAATAACCAGCAGCATCATCATCATCATCATCAATAACCATCATCATCATCATCATCAATAACCATCATCATCATCATCATCAATAACCAGCAGCATCATCATCATCATCATCAATAACCAGCAGCATCATCATCATCATCATCAATAACCAGCAGCATCATCATCATCATCAATAACCAGCAGCATCATCATCAATAACCAGCAGCATCATCATCATCATCATCAATAACCAGCATCATCATCATCATCATCATCATCAATAACCAGCATCATCATCATCATCATCATCATCAATAACCAGCATCATCATCATCATCATCATCAATAACCATCATCATCATCAATAACCAGCAGCATCATCATAATCAATAACCAGCATCATCATCATCAATAACCAACAGCAGGAGCAGCATCAATAACCTGGGCTTGTGCTAGTCATTAGCCACTTCGCCATAGGTGAAGTAAATTCCAGATTGGCTACAACGTTGTTAGACTGTGTAGCCACAGTGGCGTTCTTATTTTTACGGAAAAAAGGCTAAAACTTACAACTTTTTCGCTCGCTAGCGAAAATAGCGCCACTATTTCCGCATGCCGATGGAAATAGCCGAAGTGACCCGAACACTCCCGATCATTAAATATGCACTCGGGTCATGACCTCCTCTCGTCCAATGAAAAACAAAAAGATTATTTTTTTACAAGCTGAACCAGTGAATTGGTGTAAGACAAGGGGAGGACCATCGATCAAAAGAATCCAGTGTTTCTAGCAGAGTTTGTGTTAAAGTCCTCATTAATAAACAAATGGTGAATGCTGGGGGGGGGGGAGACAGACCGATCAGAAGGTCAATGAAAGATATTATCAATACTTGTTTGTAGTCTTAGACTTTTGTTCCCTCTGACCAGCAGGAATAACCAGCGATGATGTAAATGTGTTTTCACCTCGCTTGATGTTTTATATGCCTTTTTAAATTGAAATGAAAAATCATGTTATTGGATTTAAAAAAAACAAAAAAACTATGACATACCAATGGTGTTGTCTAAGTCAAAGTTCAAATGTCTTCTAGTCTCAGTAAACTACCAGTAAACACTGAGTAATATTTAGTCTGACTGTATCTTCAGAGTGAATGAAGTTTTCAATGGTTGAATCTCACATTCATTCCTGCACAAAGTAGGACAGAAATAAAGAGAGTTCAGCTTCAGCTGCTGGCTTTAGTGGGTTTTTGGAGGGAAACTGAACACAAGATTTTGTCCTCAGAATGCAGGAAAACAACCCCATTTTCTAAAAAATTTCCCAGGTGTCCCCCCCACGCCCCCCCACAACGAGCATTGGTCGTCCGCGTGCTGCGCCACTGTCTTGGACACGGAACGTGGCATTTTGTGGTTCACTCAATTCTTTTACACTGAGCCACAGTGGCTTGGTCATACTAGCTCCTGGTGCAAGCCCCGAAAATCATCCTCATCATCATCAATAACAAGCATCATCATCATCAATAACCATCATCATCATCAGGATGAAGGCCTCATACGGTGGGCGGAGCTTCGCTGATGGAACCAGGTGTCTCTGGATGATGACATGTCTCATGGCTGTGACTCCAGCTGTCTAGATTTTTGCTCTTTTAGGTTTTTGTTTGTTTAGATAGTTATGTGTGTGTGAGAGAGAGAGAGAGAGAGAGAGTCTGTGTGTGTGTGTGTGTGTGTGTGTGTGTGTGTGTGTGTGTGTGTGTGTGTGTGTGTGTGTGTGTGTGTGTGTATTTGTTGTCTGATTGTATTTTATTTTATCTTTGCTGGAGTTTGAATTTGTCTCCATTAAAGTGACGTCATTGAAATCAAAGCTGGTCTGATTTTAAGTTTCAAACAAATAATTTCACACCGGAGCGCGCTCACGTTTCAGTCCGACCAACAACCGGTGTCTGCAGGCCTACGTCACCCCAGGTCCAGCTCGGTACCGGACCTGAGGGCCCGGTAGGTTAACGTGAGCACCAACACACGGCTGGTGGCAACTGGTTCCGGTTTCGACCAGCCCCCCCATGAGCCAACACCCCCATCACTACAGCTCTATCAGGAGGGACTCACCTGCTGCTGGAGGCTCCTCGGAGAGGAAGGCGCTCCGGAGTCTTCCTCTGGCCCCCCGCACCGGGACTGTGGGGGGGACGTCCTGCAGCTCCATCAGCGAGCTTTACTCACACCTGCTGGCTAACGCCAGCTTTACGCACACCTACTAGCTGACTGCGTTAACGCTGACCTGAAGGCGGTGAACTGAACTCTGCGCGCCAACTGACGTCACTTCTGTGTTGGAGACGCCAAATTTGCATGAACCAATCAAATCCATACCCATCCATCAGCCAATCATCGTGGTCTCACGGCTCCTGGCTGCATCATCATTAGTCTGTGATTTCCTTGAATCCACCGACACAGCGCACATGCGCAGTAGAAGTTGTTCACGTCCAACATGAACTGTTGTTTGTAGGAGCCCTGAATGGATTTATGGGTATTTTGTAGGTCTTATGATGGTTTAAACACTGTGTTTGTAGTTGTTTGTGATGTTTGTGTGATCTCATTAATGAGGGAATAAGTGGGTCACATGGATGTGGGCCTGAATGTTAATACAGGTGAAGTAGGAGCACCTGCTCACTGTGGAGAGAGGGTGCGCAGTGCAACACAACGCTTTTTGGGACTCTAATCACTGCACTATTTTCTGTGATCACTTTGATTATGAGTTTGTGCACAGTTTCATGAGTTCATTATTCTTTTTCCTTTAATAAAAAGTTAAACGTATTCTTTAGTATGGCAGTGATTTTTCCTTGAAGCGCATCTGACAAAGGAAGGCCCCGGCGTCAGCCTCTCAGAGACTCTTTGGTTTTTGAAGTCGCTAACAGTTGTGTTTATGCTCTCAGCTGACAGTGTGAATAAAGCTCAAAGCTGAATATTTCAGAAGCGAACATGAAGGAGAACAGGAACCAGATTTAAACCAGATTTAATATTAAAACTGATCCTGGATAGTGTCTTATTGTGCCGGTCCTCAGCCCGGATAAATACAGAGGGTTGTGTCAGGAAGGGCATCCGGCGTAAAACTTTTGCCAAACCAAACATGCAAATCAAACTTATGACTTCCATACCTGATCGGCCGAGGCCCGGGTTAACAATGACCGGCATTGGTGCTGTTCACCTACAAGGTGCCAGTGGAAATTGGACTATTGTTGGTCGAAGAAGGAGAGGAGGAAAGTGTGTTTGTAGGAAGAGAGAGAAGAGGAGCGCCAAGAGTATAGGACTGAGAGTAGGGACGTTAAATGTTGGAACTATGACAGGAAAACGTAGAGAGTTGGTTGATATGATGCAGAGGAGGAAGGTAGACATACTGTGTGTCCAGGAAACCAGGTGGAAAGGTAGCAAGGCTAGAAGTTTAGGAGCAGGGTTCAAGTTGTTCTCTCATGGTATAGATGGGAAGAGAAATGGAGTAGGAGTTATCTTGGAGTAGGAGTTTGTTAGGAATGTCCTGGAGGTAAAAAGAGTGTCAGATAGAGTGATGAGTCTGAAGCTAGAAATAGAAGGTGTGATGTTCAATGTTGTTAGTGGGTGTGCTGCACAGGTAGGATATGAGCACACCTACCTGTGGTGTGCTCACATTCTGGTTGGACTTACATGAAGTGATGCAGAGCATGCCTAGAAGTGAGAGAGTTGTCATTGGTGCAGACTTCAGTGGACATGTCGGTGCAGGAAACAGAGGTGATGAGGAGGTGATGGGCAGGTTTGGTATCCAGGAGAGGAACGCAGAAGGACAGATGGTAGATGACTTTGCAAAAAGGATGGAAATGGCTGTAGTGAGTACTTTCTTCCAGAAGAGGCAGGAACATAGAGTGACCTATAAGAGTGGAGGTAGGAGCACACAGGTAGACTACATCTGGTGTAGACGGTGTAATCTGAAGGAGATCAGTGAATGCAAAGTAGTGGTAGGTGAGAGTGTAGCCAAATAGCATAGGATGGTGGTGTGTAGGATGACTCTGGTGGTGAGGAAGATGAAGAGGGCAAAGGCAGAGCAGAAGACAAAATGGTGGAAGCTGAAAAAGGAAGAGTGTTGCAGGACTTTTAGGAAGGAGTTAAGACAGGCTCTGGGTGGTCAGGAGGTGCTTCCAGATGACTGGACAACTACAGCTAATGTGATCAGAGAGACAGCTAGGAGAGTACTTGGTGTGTCATCTGGAAGGTAAGTAGATAAGGAGACTTGGTGGTGGAATGAGGAGGTACAGGAGTGTATACAGAGAAAGAGGTTAGCTAAGAAGAAGGGGGACACTGACAAGACTGAGGAGAGTAGACAGGAGTACAGGGAGATGCAGCGTAAGGTGAAGGTAGAGGTAGCAAAGGCCAAACAAGGGGCTTATGATGACTTGTATGCTAGGTTGGACAGTAAGGAGGGAGAGACTGATCTATACCGGTTGGCAAGACAGAGAGATAGAGATGGGAAGGACGTGCAGCAGGTTAGGGTGATTAAGGATAGGGATGGAAGTCTATTGACAGGTGCCAGTAGTGTGATGGGAAGATAGATAGATAGATAGATAGATAGATAGATAGATAGATAGATAGATAGATAGATAGATAGATAGATAGATAGATAGATAGATAGATAGATAGATAGATAGATAGATAGATAGATAGATAGATAGATAGATAGATAGATAGATAGATAGATAGATAGATAGATAGATAGATAGATAGATACTTTATTAATCCCGGAGGAAATTGCATATATCCACTGCTCAGGCATTACATAACAAATAATACTGGATAAACACCAGGAGAAAAGGAAACACTGACATCACAGGACATACCACAAGACATACATTACACTAACAGACAGACACATGCAGCACTAACAGGACTTATATACTAAACTATAACTAAAATATAAACAGTATAAAATTTAAAAATATTACAGTATTAAAATATAAACAGTATAAAATAAAATCTAAACAGTATAAAATTGAATTAAAATATAAAACAGTATAAAAAATAAATAAATAAATTATATATATATATATATATATATATATATATATATATATATATAAACAGTATAAAATTAAATTTAAATTAAATTAAATTAAATCCATTTTCAACCCCGTGCTGACCTCGCCACCTCCCCCCCGCTCCTCCTGAGAGAGTCATTGTACCCCCTGATGGCACGGGGCACGAAGGAGGACCTCAGCCTCTCTGTGGAGGCGCTGTGTGACAGCAGTCTGCCGCTGAAGGTGCTTCTCTGCTGGGAGAAGGTGGTGTGTAGGGGGTGCCTGGTGTTGTTCATGATGGCCTTAATTTTAGACATGGTCCTGCTCTCCAGAAGCATATCCACAGAGTCCAGGCTCAGCCCGACCACTGAGCCCGCTCTGCGGATGAGTCTGTTCAGACGGTCCATATCTCTTTTCCTGGCCCCCCCACCCCAACACACAATGGCGTATGACAGCACACTGGAGACTACGGACTGATAGAACATGAAAAGGAGCTTAGGACAGATGTTGAAGGAGGTCAGCCTCCTCAGGAAGTACATCCTGCTCTGCCCCTTCTTGTACACACAGTTGGAGTTGAGTGACCAGTCCAGTCTGCTGTCTAGCTGCAGTCCCAGGTACTTATAGTTTTCTACCACCTCCACCTCACTGCCTTTGATGATCACCGGCTGTGGAGAGGGAGGTGCCCGCCGGAAATCCAGAACCATCTCCTTTGTCTTGGAGACGTTGAGCTGGAGCTGGTTCTGTTGGCACCACTCCACGAAGTCAGCCACCAATGCCCTGTACCCCCCCTCATCACCCTCCCGGATACATGCCACTATCGCGGTGTCATCGGAGTACTTCTGTATGTGGCATGTATCCGAGTTGTGCTTGAAGTCTGATGTGTAGAGGGTGAAGAGAATGGGGGATAGAACGGTCCCCTGTGGCGCCCCCGTGCTGCTGGTCACCATAGAAGACAAACAGTCCCCCATACGGACGTACTGGGGTCTGTCCGTTAGGTAGTCTGTAATCCAGCTCACGAGGTAGGGGTCCACAGCCATGGAGGTCAGTTTATCCTGCAGGAGCTGGGGCTGGATGGTGTTGAAGGCACTCGAAAAGTCGAAGAAGAGCACTCTGACGGCACAGCCCCCGGCGTCCAGGTACGAGAGTGTGCGGTGGAGGAGGTACAGAAAGAAAGAGTTGATGAACGTGGAAAATGAGAGAGAACAAAGACTAGAAGAGGTGACTGTGGTGGACCAGGAAGTAGCAAAGATTAGTCAGGATGAAGTGAGGAGGGCATTGAAGAGGATGAAGAGTGGAAAGGCAGTTGGTCCTGATGATATACCTGTAGAGGTTTGGAAGTGTCTAGGAGAGGTGGCAGTAGAGTTTCTGACTGGGTTGTTCAACAGGATCTTAGATGGTGAGAAGATGCCTGAGGAATGGAGGAGAAGTGTGCTGGTGCCCATTTTTAAGAACAAGGGAGATGTGCAGAGTTGTGGCAACTACAGAGGAATAAAGCTGATGAGCCATACAATGAAGTTATAGGAGAGAGTAGTGGAAGCTAGACTAAGGGCAGAAGTGAACATTTGTGAGCAGCAGTATGGTTTCATGCCAAAAAAGAGTACTACAGATGCAGTATTTGCTTTGATGATGTTGATAGAGAAGTACAGAGAAGGCCAGAGGGAGCTGCATTGTGTTTTTGTAGATCTGGAGAAAGCTGATGACAGGGTGCCCAGAGAAGAACTGTGGTATTGTATGAGGAAGTCTGGAGTGACAGAGAAGTATGTTAGAATGGTGCAGAACATGTATGAGGACTGTAAGACAGTGGTGAGGTGTGCTGTAGGTGTGACAGGGGAGTTCAAGGTGGAGGTGGGACTGCATCAGGGATCAGCTCTGAGCCCCTTCTTGTTCGCTATGGTGATGGACAGGCTGACAGACGAGGTTAGACAGGAATCTCCAGGGACTATGATGTTTGCAGATGACATTGTGATCTGCAGTGAGAGCAGGGAACAGGTGGAGGAGAAGCTAGAGAGGTGGAGGTTTGTCCTGGAAAGGAGAGGAATGAAGGTTAGCCACAGTAAGACAGAGTACATGTGTGTGAATGAGAGGGACCCAAGTGGAAGAGTGAGGTTACAGGGAGAAGAGATCAAGAAGGTGGAGGATATGAAGTACTATAAAATACTTGTCAGGTACGGAGTTGATGCAGGTGGCCTGATTGTAGGGACTTTGACGAACACTATGGCTGTGCGGTCAGGCACATGGAAACACTCAAGATTCTTTTTGTTGTAATTTATTATGGCTGGGACAGCAGATGAGTCAATGGGGTTGACAGAATGAAGGCTGGTTTTTATCAAAACAGAATAGAAACTAAGGATAAGCATACATGAAACGTATAACACAAATCTCCATCCATCCATCCATCCATCCATCCATCCATCCATCTTCTGCCGCGTATCCGGGGTCGGGTCGCGGGACAGCAGCTTAAGCAGGAAGCCCAGACTTCCCTCTCCCTAGCCACTTCGTCCAGCTCCTCCAGGAGAATCCCAAGGCGTTCCCAGGCCAGCCGGGAGACATAGTCTCTCCAGCGTGTCCTGGGTCGTCCCCGGGGCCTCCTCCCGGTAGTACGTGCCCGGAACACCTCACCAGGGAGGCGTCCAGGAGGCATCCTGACCAGATGCCCGAGCCACCTCATCTGGTTCCTCTCGATGCGGAGGAGCAGCGGCTCGACTCTGAGTCCCTCCCGGATGACCGAACTTCTCACCCTATCTCTAAGGGAGAGCCTGGACACCCTGCGGAGGTAACTCATTTCGGCTGCTTGTATCCGGGCTCTCGTTCTTTCAGTCACGACCCACAGCTCGTGATCATAGGTGAGGGCAGGAACGTAGATCGACCGGTAAATCAAGAGCTTTGCCTTTCGGCTCAGCTCCTTCTTCACCACGACGGACCGATACAGAGTCCGCATCACTGCAGACGCTGCACTGAGCCGCCTGTCGATCTCCCGTTCCATCGTACCCTCACTCGTGAACGAGTGACTGAGGACCATGGTGTGCTCCAACTACAGGGGGATCACACTCCTCAATAACTGAACACCACTCGGGTTCTGATCGGGGGGGCCGTTCCTCCCAATCACACCCTTCCAGGTCTCACTGTCATTGCCCACGTGAGCATTGAAGTCCCCCAGCAGAATGATGGAGTCCCCAGTGGGAGTGCTCTCCAGCACCACCTCCAAGGACTCCAAACAGGGTGGGTACTCTGAACTGCTGTTTGATGCATACGCACAAACAACAGTCAGGACTCATCCCCCCACCCGAAGGTGGAGGGAGGCTACCCTCTCGTCCACCGGTGTGAACCCCAATGTACAGGCGCCAAGCCTGGGGGTTATAAGTATATCCACACCTGCTCGGCGTCTCTCACCATGGGCAACTCCAGAGTCGAAGAGAGTCCGCTGGTAACACACTTGTAGGCCGGTCCCGAAGTTGTTGATGGTATGGCGTTTTGAGGTTGTTTTTGTATCCTCCTTGTCCTCTTTGCTTCGTGCTGTTGTGCCAGGGTGGATTCATATGAGAGCAGCCCATTACGGAGTGCCTGCTGCCACTGAAGGCAGTCCTGTGTTACATTCTCCCATGTGGCAGGACTGATGTTGTATGACTTAAGGTCGTGCTTGCAGACGTCCTTGTAGCGTAGCTGAGGGCGACCAATTGATCTCTTGCCAGATGACAGTTCTGCATAGAGGATGTCCTTTGGGATACGACCATCGTCCATCCGTCGAACATGGCCCAGCCAGCGGAGACGACGCTGCCTCAGAAGAGAGTACATGCTGGGAAGCTGCGCTCTCTCCAGGACTGCTGTGTTGGGGATCATATCCCGCCAGGTGATGCCCAGTATGCGTCTAAGGCAGCCTAGGTAGAAGCTGTTTAACCACCGCTCTTAGTGGGAGTACAGGGTCCAGGATTCACTGCCATACAGTAGTATACTGATGACACACGCTCTGAACACCTGTACCTTTGTGTGGAGAGTAAGCTTTCCATTGTTCCATACTCTCTCAGTGAGCTTCCCGAAGGTAGAGGCAGTTTTACCGATGCGGCCACTGAGTTCAGCATCAAGGGACAGGTTGTCAGTAAAGGTGGATCCGAGGTAGGTGAAGGTGTTTACGGCTTCCAGTGTGTAGTTGTTGATGGTGATAGTGGGCGGATCTCCAGTGCTTTGACCCATCGTCTTGGTTTTGTTTAGACTGATGGTCAGGCTGAAGTCCTGACAGGCTTGGGTGAACTTGTCCATGAGGGTTTGCAGGTCTCCCTGGGATTGTGCTACCACTGCTGCACCGTCAGCAAACAACATATCCTGTATGATAAGCGGCCTGACCTTTGTTTTGGCTTTCAGACGGGCAAGGTTGGACAGGTTGCCGTCTGTCCTTGTGTGAAGGTAGACTCCCTCAGTCGCTGTACTGAAAGCTTGGTGCAGGATGAGGGAGAAGAATATACTGAACAGGGTAGGCGCCAACACGCATCCCTGCTTGACACCGTGGCAGATTCTGAAGGGGTCTGAGGTGGACCCATCAAACTGGATGGTGCCTTGCATGTCAGTGTGAAAGGACTTGAGGATGCAGATGACTTTGGGGGGGCAACCTATCCGTTCGACCAGCTGGAAGAGGCCACTCCTACTCACAAGGTCAAAAGCTTTTGTTAGGTCGATGAATGCCATGTAGAGTCGTTTTCTTTGCTCTCTGCACTTCTCCTGTAGCTGTCTCAGAGAGAAGATCATGTCGGTGGTAGACCTTCCGGCTCTGAACCCTGCCTGAGATTCTGGATAGATCTTCTCCGCAAAAATCTGGAGTCTGCTCAGCACAACTCTGGCAAAGAGTTTGCCAGTAGTGCTGAGAAGAGAGATACCGTGATAGTTGTTACAATCATTCCTGTCTCCCTTGTTCTTGTACAGGTTGATGATGGTGGATTCCCTCATGTCCTGTGGGACAGCACCTTTGTTCAGAGAGGGACCGCATGATTAATAAAGCTGTATTCTCAGATAATTTTGTGAAACTGTCGACTTGACATTTTGTGTTAACACCTAGAGATCATGATGTACCAACTGAAACCGGTTTAGAGCAGATACTTCTAGGTTAAACCATAGATTCAACACCCACAATCCTGCCTTTTAGGGTATAAATGATGTGTGTTCTTCCCTTATCTTTGCACATGTGCACCGCTGAGGCTCTTTCTGTAAGTTCCCTGTGTCCAGAATATTCTGTAATAAACCTTTGAAGAACTGTTCATCGTTTCCAGCCTTTATTCTGACCTCCAACATTCTCACTACCCGAAATCAAACGAACACGCGGAGGAAGAAGTCGTGCTTTCCTCCTTCAATTGGTGACCCCGACGAGATTTGAACACGCAACCTTCTGTCGGGGAATGGTCAGAGGCACTTTCAACAGGTCTCAGGGACGCGGTTTTCAGCCAAACCGCCAGGAGCCTATGATGAACTTAACGGTAGGAGGCGTTTCTATACCTTTTATGGTTGACACCAGCACTCGTCACTCCACCGTGCGGACCCTGCAGCCTGGTGCCCACCTCACCGGACGCAACATCCCGCTCATTGGATTTAAGGGTGACGACATATCCCTGCAATTGACTTCTCCACTGACTGTACAATGTTTTTGTCAAGTTTTTGATCACTGCTTTGTCCTTGTGTCCTTCAACTTGTTAGGAAGAGACCTTTTGATTGTCACATGTCCTCTCATCAAGTGTGGCCCTGATGGACTAACGTTGAGTTTCCCGGATGGAAGCTCATATCTCTGCTCTGTGACTGATTCTCCTGTGCAGATGGCTCTCATGCAAGATCCTCCTGTGGCGTGTGCCACTGCTGACATCTACTGGGCGAAAGTGAACACTGACTCTGAGGGCTGGCATCTAGCTGAAAACCTTTGGGCAGCATGGTCATCATGGGTGCTTAATCTCAGGCCTTATGATATGGTATCTGACTCATTGCATTGCCCTCTCTATTATGACAGACATGGTGATGAAGTCTATCAAAATGAATTTCAGAATATTGAAGGCGATATGTGGGAATTGTGCTTAGGTGACCTCTTTGCAGGTAAACCTGGTGTTGCATTCCCTGTGGAACTGCATTCGGACCAATCCAAATGGTACATGAAGGATCACCCTGATCCCACCATGCCTCCGTGTCATCCTCATGTCTCACTGATGGTCTCCCCTCAGCACACGGAGAAGGATCTCGGTCCTTTTGTAAAGACTGGTATCAACACTACTGATTGGCAAACTACATTTCACCCTAAATTACTTTTCTCGCCTCTTTGGAGGCCTATTGGATTCAATCTGAACCATTTGTTCTATTGTCCACCCTTGAACACTAGTTACTTGACAGACATCATGGACGTGAGACCACCAACAGTGAACATGCTTCCAAACTGATTGATTCCCTTCCCGCGTCCTTGTGGACCTTTGATCCTACGGATGTTGGATGATGTGATGTCCCACCGGTTACGTTTCAAATGAAACCTGGTGCAATCTATGTTCCCTGGTACCCTGTTAAAGAGGTTGGGGCACTTGGTGTCTCTGAAACAATTGATGGCCTCCTGAAAGCAGTACTGTAGTCCTAACTGAAATTCCCAGATCGGAGTTTAATACTCCTATCCTTCCGGTCGAAAAGAAGGGTACAGGCAAATTTAGGATGGTCCATGATTTGCGAGCGATTAATGCGGCTGCCCGAACATCAACTCTTCGGTACCAAATCCACATTTTGCACTGTACAACATAACCTCCTCTCACCTCTACTTTACCTGCATTGATCTGGCCAATGCCTGTCTACACATGCTCTCCTGCTCCATTTGGCCAAGGTTGGATTGAAATGCTCTAAGTCCAAACTTCAAATTGCCAGAACCCAAGTCTCTTTCCTTGGCCGCCTGATCTCTCGACATGGCACAGGAATAATAATAATAATAATAATAATAATAATAATAATAATAATAATAATAATAATAATAATAATAATAATAATAATAATAATAATAATAATTAATAATTAATAATAATTCAAACTTTACTGATCCCCAGAGGGGAAATTCTCTTTACACTCTCAGTACATGCATTTCTGTTAGTTTTCAGCACATCACACACAGTGTTGTGAACAAGGCCCCTGAAACACAGCACATTAGGGACCTGTAATCATGCAGTTAGTCCAGGGGAGGAAGAGTGAATGTCCCCCTCTCACAAAGATGACATCCTTCCCCATCCCAGACCTACCAATGTAAAGCAAATGCTTGCATTTCTTGGACTTTGCAACTACTCTCGACACCACGACTTTGCTGAATTCACCCGTCCCTTGCGTGACATGGTGAATGACCAAGGCATGAGGAACCTGTCCAATACCCTACTTTGGACTATTGAGGCTGAAGACGTCTTTATCTCCTTGAAACAACAACTCTCTGCAGCAGCTTCTCTTGCTGTTCCTGACTATACCTCCATGTTCTATCTTGAAGTGTCTGTAAAGTCCAGCAGTGTTTCTGCTGTACTTTATCAGAAGGGGGAAGGAGGCAAAAGACAAATTTGCTTGTATGCGTCAATTCCACTTGAGAACTATGAAAAATGACACCCACTTTGTGCTTCTTTTGCGTCAGCACAACGAGCAGAAATAAAGGCAGTTACCGCAGCACTTAAATTTGCGGAAGATAAAACGGTGAACATTTACACTGATTCGGCCTACGCACATGTAACTGTACATGTGGCATTGAGTGAGTGGCAGCGGAACGACTTCTAGACAGCGGACGGATGTCTAATCAAACATCATAAAGACATCATGAATCTAAGAAAAGCTTTGATGTTACCAAAAGCAGTAGCGATCATCAAATGTAAAGAACATTCACGATTGATTTTATCTCAGCAGGAAACGAAGCTGCCGATCATGCAGCAAAATGTGTCACGGGCTATCAGCCGGCATTCCAACTTTCGGTGAGCGAGCTTGAAGGTAATGAACAACAGGTGACAGCCAATGCAGTACGAGAATGGCAGAGACGGGCAAGTCCATAAAAAAGGAGTATCTGGAAATCAAAAAGGGGTGTTAGAGATGAAGAGGGGGTGTGGAGATAAGAAGGTAAACCAATCCCTCCACAAAACAATTTGAAACAATTTATCCTTGAGGCCCATGGAACATGCCATGTAGGATTGGATGAAACACTGAGACGACTCCAATCCTGGTGGCATGTTTTCATGAGACAGATTATGAAAAGTGAACTGCAGGACTGCAGTATTTGCTGTAGGTATAACAGTATGCCTACGACAAAAACACCGCAGGGAGTTCATGATCTGGACGTGAACGCCCCTGGTCAGGTGATTTCAATGGATTTTACTGACATGATTAAATCGGTGTCAGGATACAGTACAGGTATTTTTACTAGTCATTGTAGATTCTTTCTCGGGCTGGCCTGAAGCCTACCCTTGTAAGACAGAGACAGCTAGTGTAGTGGTCAAACATTTGGTGAACCACTATATTCCAATTCATGGGTTTCCTAGGAAGATTTGATCAGGTAAGGGGTCCCATTTCAAAAATAAACATCTCCAGCATGTGGAAGAAATGTTGGGTTTGAAGCATCATTTTGGCTCTGTGTATCATCCCCAGTCACAGGGTAGAGTTGAACGGATCAACAGAACAATCAAAGACAAAATTGCTAAATGTCTGGCTGCCTCATCTTTGAATTGGTTGCAGGCCCTTCCTTTGGATCTGGGTTAGGGTTAG
The DNA here is from genome assembly GCF_040054535.1 of Antennarius striatus. Taxonomy (NCBI): domain Eukaryota; kingdom Metazoa; phylum Chordata; class Actinopteri; order Lophiiformes; family Antennariidae; genus Antennarius; species Antennarius striatus. Next base: position 19,000,633 of record NC_090794.1, on the reverse strand, counting down.
GGTTAAGGTTAGAGTTACCCTAAGTTAGGGTTACCCTAAATGGATTTGGTGAATGTACGAATGTCACTGAACTCTTCCACAGGCTGGACTCCATTCGAATGTCACACTAATAGACCTTTTCCAGCCCCTACAGCTCCATTGGCTTCTACAGACACCCCCAGGCTTGCAAAAACTAACCATTACTTTTTCCCACCTCACAGAGAAACAGGCGGATGTCCCCAGAGAAATGAATGTGTGTCAAAGTGTGTGGTTGAAAGTAACAAAACGAAAATGGTCTGAACCTAGGTGGACAGGTCCCTTCCAAGTGACTGAGCGAACGGGAACTGCAGTCCGTTTGCTGGGAAAGGGGGACACATGGTTCCACATCTCTTCGACCCGACCTGCCAGATCTCCAACGGGTCTGGCCATTCCTCCACCGGCTGGTGAAGGATGAGCTCCGGACATCGGTCAGGACGAGATCGCTGAGAACTACTCAGCCAAAGAAAGTTCCACACTTAAGGAACCAACGCAGGCAATCGCTTGCAGATGACATCAATCGACAGAGGTTAATTCACTTTTTTGGGCAGAATAATCCCCTGAATCAACCTGGGAACAGGTAGTCCACCCTAAGGTCCTGAAGAAGCGGACATCACCCAGCTCGACTCCACTCGACTCTTCTCAACTCATCTCAGAGGAAAAGGTCCTGACAACTCATCCCAGATGAAAAGGTGCAAGACCACCCTCTGCTGACAAATGCTCACCTTCAGGGAACTACCCCACCACAAGAACGTGAAGCCTCCCACGACTCATCAGTTTTACTTTTAACATTTGACATTCACTTAGTCCTTTGCGTACAGTCCGTAAAAAAAAAATTTTTTAAGTGAATTTTATTCACTGCCGGCTATTTCTTACCTCTATGAGTATTGTTTAATGTTTGATATTCACCACGTCCTTTCAAATTAGCTTTACAAATTGAAACTCTTGATTATCACTTTAAATGTTTCATGAATATGTCCCTTAATATTTATCATGGTTATAACAATGAAATTGATGCTATGAGAACCATGCTTTTAAAACATCTACTGGTGATTGATCTCTTGACTGCTTCATCAGGGGGTGTATGTGTACTTCTTAAGAAAACATGTTGTACTTCTATTCCAGATGAAATTCACCAGTCCATTGAACCACAGTTGGCTGTACTGCGTAACTTGCAGGCAGCGTTGGCGAAGGATAAACCTGACTCCTGACTCCTTTTCTCCGTTTGATTGGCTTTCCACTGGTCCCTTATGGTCATTGTATCTAAAATTTTTGATCCCTATTGGCATCATTTTACTTCTTATCTTAGGCTGTTTGGGCTGTGTGGTTCCTCTTCTACGTGCTTCCCTTTTGCGTGCAATTGCTCCCCCAGCAGCTGATAAACCGATTCTCCTTCTTTCTTTTTTTCTTGTCTGCATGTATTCTCATAGTTTAACCCCATAAAAGGGGGTCAACCTTTTTTTAATGCTTAGTCTTGTAGCAAAATCTTTTATATTTTAATGTGCATGTGACCGTCACCTGTCCTCTCTGGGAACTAAATTGTCAGTCTTTATTAGAATTTCCTATTGTGAGCCGGAGAGGGAAGTGCTGCACCTCTGTGAGTTACGGGGGAAAACAAAAGGAGACAGGGAGAGAAAACACAAAGGTAGTGGATAGACAGGCAGTGCTGTTGGAGCTGTTTTATCCTATCTAAGAACTGATATCTCAACACCAATGTTACAAAACATCAGATTAGTGGAGGACCGATAGTATAGAATAGACCACCAGAGGAAACCAGTGTAGGAGGAAGATAGAACTGATACCTTAATACCAATGTTACAAACCATCAGATTAGTGGAGGTCCTGATAGTATAGAATAGGTCACTAGAAGAAACCAGTGTAGGAGGAAGATAGATTGTATAAGATTGTGATGTCTGAAGAGAGACTCATCACGTTCTGACAGGACCCAGTGGTTCTCAATAATTGGACTCGACAGGAGCTGGTTAGCCCTGACCCAACATGCATGTGTGATGAAACCAACACCCAGAGAGGCTACCAGAACCCAACAGGGCCACGCTAGCCAGGCACTCCCAACCCCGGCAGCCAGGAGCATCCAGAAGCCATCACCCCAAGAAGCCTTCACTGAGAACCACGTAGACCCAGGGACCCAAAGGAGGCAATGGCCGCCACCGCCAGGGCACACAGGACAGGCCCAAGGGGCACGGGGCAAGGAGGCTGCAGGATGTGTCAGGTTAAGTGAAAGTGCCAAACTGGAGGCAGCAGGATATTGTAGGTGGGGGGCAGATGGGTTTAAACTCTGAATATGTAAAGGGCCCCAAGTGTAATTGCAAGTCAGAGGTTCAGAAGGGTTTAGAAAGGGTCAATCCACTACAGAAGCACTAGTTAGGGTAATGATATCGAAAAGGCATTAAAGATGAAAGAAACAATGGTAATTGTATTTTTCAACATAGAAAAAGCATATGATTCAATGTGGAGGGAAGGCTTACTTATTAAGTTAAATCAAATGGGCATTAATGGAAGAATGTATAATTGGATAATGAGCTTTCTTTCAGACAGGAGAATAAAAGTTGGGGCAGAACTTTCAAAAGACTTTAAAATGGAAAACGGTACCCCACAAGGGGGTGCTATTAGCACAGTGTTGTTCAACATAATGATAAATGATATTTTTGCAAACATAGAAGGAGGCATTAGATCAGCGTTGTATGCAGATGATGGGGCAGTTTGGATGAGGGGGAGAAATGTTTCTCATGTGATGGAAAAAATAAAGAGAGCAGTTGAGGAAGTAGAGAGATGGTCGTATCAATGGGGCTTTAGGATGTCAGTAAATAAGTCCTGCTATATGATGTTCACAAGCAAGAGAAAGATTAAGGTGGAGAATATAACAATGTGTGGTCAGCCACTAGAGATGGGCCTATGGCTTGACAGTAAATATTCTTGGAAAAAACATTTTGAGTTCATGGAAACAAAATATAAAAGAGTCATTAATTTGTTGAAAGCTGTGGCTGGATGTGACTGGGGGGCAGATAAACAGGCTCTTCTTGACATGTATAGGGCACTCATGAGGTCGATACTTGACTATGGATGCATAGTGTATGGTTCAGCAGCTCAAACATCACTACATAGATTGGACAGATTACGGTACAGAGCATTACGTGTATTTACGGGAGCCATGAAGACAACCCCCATTAACACTCTGTTAATTGAAGCAGGAGAGATGCCTCTGGAGTTACGGAGAGAAAGGGTAGCATGAGCTTATTGGATCAAGCTTAAAGGAAGTGGGGCAAAGAATCCAGCTGCACAAGTTTTACAAAGCTGCTGGGAATATTCCAGATTTCAGAGGAAAGGGTTTGGGAGGACAGGAAATGAATGGGCCGAAAAATATGGGATAATGTAGAATTCACACAGCCCAGTCCAGTCAGTATGGTGTCTCCATGGAACTACCCTGAAGCAAAGGTGGACATGAATGTTTGTAATATGAAGAAATAATGGCGACTGAGTGAAGTGGATGAAATAACAAGTGAATACCTAAGAACTAGGTATTACAACTACCTCAGAATATTTACAGATGGATCTAAGAACACAAAGGAGTGTGTGGGAGTAGGGGTGCACATACCATTATTGGGAGTGAGCATTTCAAAACGCCTGTCGGACCACTGGTCAGTTTTCACAGCAGAAATGGTGGCTGCAATTATCAGTCTACAGTGGGTGGAGGAGGTCAGACCAGATAGGGTGGTGATATGTACAGATTCAGTTGATATTTTGGAAAGCCTACAGTCAAAAAGCATAATCAGGGAAGATTTGTTCATGGAAGTACAGCAGTTTGTTCAGACTTCACAGGGGTGGAATTGAGGTACAGTTCTGCTGGGTGCCAGCTCATACAGGGGTGAAGGGAAATGAGGTAGCTGATAACCTAGCTAAAAGGGCTCTGGAAAAGAACATAACAATCACAATACCTTATGGAAAAGGAGAGGGCAAAACAATGATAAGGGCAATGGGCAAGGACATTTGTCAGAAAAGATGGGAAGATGATCAGAAAGGGAGAAAATATCACAACATACAAAAATTGGTGATAACAAAAATCTCAAAGAATGGAACAGAAGAGAAGAAATCATCATGATAAGGCTTCGAGTTGAGCATACTGGTCTGAATGACACAATACATTTAATTGGGAAAAAGAATACTGACAAGTGTGAGAGATGTGGTGCTAAGGAAAATGTGGAACATATTTTAATGCAATGTCTAAAGTATTCTTCAGAGAGAGGCTACAGAGGAAAGTCAGAGCAATGCAGGACTGGAGTTTGGCTAAAATTCTAGAAAGAGAAAAGATCCAAGTTGTGAGGAAAACATTATTCAGCTTTCTGAAAGAGACCCAGTTGATGGGTAGAATCTAGAGGTGGGGATATGACGCTACACACTCTTGTACAGTAGGTGGCGGTATGCACCTGAACATTGCTTGCGAACCGTCATTAAATGAAAAAAGAAGAAATACTTAAAGTCAACAGTCCAGAGCAATGGAGAGTGTGGAAAAGAGGTGAAGAAGCGTGTCCAGGCAGGATGGAACGGGTGGAGGAAAGTGTCAGGTGTGATGTGTGATAGAAGAGTTTCAGCTAAAATGAAAGGAAAGGTGTACAAAACTGTGGTGAGACCAGCGATGTTGTTTGGTCTAGAGACAGTGTCACTGAGGAAAAGACAGGAGACAGAGCTGGAGGTAGCAGAGATGAAGATGCTGAGGTTCTCTCTGGGAGTGACCAGGATGGATAGGATCAGGAATGAGTACATCAGAGGGACAGCACATGTTAGAGGTTCTGGAGATAAAGTCAGAGAGGCCAGACTGAGATGGTTTGGACATGTCCAGAGGAGAGATAGTGAATATATTGGTAGAAGGATGCTGAGTTCTGAACTGCCAGGCAGGAGGCCTAGAGGAAGACCAAAGAGGAGGTTTATGGATGTAGTGAAAGAGGACATGAAGGTAGTTGGTGTGAGAGAAGAGGATGAGAAGACAGGGTTAGATGGAGGACACTGATTGGCTGTGGAGACCCCTGAAGGGAAAAGCCCAGAGGAGGAGAAGAGCAACAAACTATTTATCTCATTATTTACGGTAACTTAAACGTTTATGAACCCCCTCCCATACTCATATTAAACCACCATGCTGAACCATCTGTATTACCTTTTCCCACACTCTCATACACTGTTTAAAGCACTTTTGTGTCTCACGTAAGTCCGAGACTGAAGGAACATAGCACACATCCAGATGCTGTCAGCCAATAGAATGCGCGTACGGTATCATGTGACTGCCTACGAAAAAGGTGAAGTCGCGAGCGTTGATGCGCGAAAACGTGAAGGCACACTGTACATCAGAAATGGTATCAATGCTAAGTTATAAGTCAAGTGTTTATTGTGGTCATCTACTTCTGTTTGTAGTGGTATTTCTGTCCATCCATCTACTTCAAAAATAACTTTAGCCTACTTTTACAGTATCTCTGAAAATACAAGCATTAATCTCAAGGATTAATTTGATGTCTTAGATCTGAAAAAGACTTCATTGAACAAATTTATCATCACAAAGACGGGAACTGAATCAAACAGTAAAGGGGGCATGGCTACATTTTCAGCAGCACATGGAGAGCAGCCTTGTTTTCCAATGAATTAGAGTAACGAGTCGAATGGTGAATAGATCAATAATTTGAACACTCAAAGTGCTATACACACCAAGGGTTCCTCACTCACACACATTCATGGCGTAGCCATCTGCTAATTCACATTAGGGTTCTGTATCCGACTAAATGACACTTGGACACGCTGACATTCAAACCAGAAGTTTTTTAGTGGACGACCATTCCAACTTATAAATAGCTGTAAAGTGTTCTAACCCCCAGCGACAGCTGGCCGGTCATCAGATTCAGAGGTCCTCCTCTCTGAGGTGTAAGAACAACATGGATCTGGGCCAAAGGTCACATCCACATATGTGAAAATAAGATGGAATGGAAGGTCAAGAAAAATAACTTCTCTTATTGCTCAATTTTTAAAGTTTAAGATAAAGGTGTCAATCTTGGAATACACAAGGTCGATTTCTCAAGTTTTTTTCAAATCCATGTGAGCCTTTGTCCTTGAAGGAGACAGGCCATCATGCATATTGATATCCCTGACAAATAAGATTATTGATGAGGTGTGTACTGAAAGCAGTTTATCGTTTCACATTGACACGTTTTAATTGTGCTGATTGCAGGAATGTTCATTAGAACTGAAAAAAGTCACGTTTTTTATTGACTGTATGTCACTTTTAATGAAAGTTCTAAGAATCTGGCAGTGCACCTAACTGAATTCCCAACCACAAGACTGTCTTCAGTCTTCATGTGTCAATTAGTACTCATGTCGCAAGGTCTGATTTGTCTTCGGCAGGTTCAGGAGCATCTTGAGGTCTGTACATGAAGGTGAGGAGGAAGAGAGCCACGTCATATGAGCACCAGTAGGCTGTATGGGAGGTGACTGCTGACCAGTAGCGGCTCTCCACCAGGCCTTCCCTCAGCTCAAAGTCGATACGTCTCTCCAGCTCCACTGGAACAGAGAAAATAACACAACATCAGTCTCTGCTGGAATGTCAGGGGATCCAGTAAGAGTTCTGAGCCCCTGTGGAGTCACAGCTGGAGCAACTTCTCAAAGTTCAAAATCAGCTTAATAGTTCTGTTACATGCGTGTCAACAGTGTCATGGAAAACCTGTTAACAGAATGCCAGGACACAGATGCAAAGACGAAGAACTGAACACAGGTTTATTTACAGGTTTCTTTGGGTCTGTTCCCTAAATCTCGGCAGAAGGAGAATCAGGCGGATTCAGGAGGAAGTGAGGGCTGCAGTAGAAGAAGGAAGATCTAGCAGAGCGCCCTGGTTAAGGCAACAAGGGGCCTGGACTAGGTGGGAGCAGGCGGTGGAGCCAGAGGTGGACAGACCTCTGGCGGGCTGAACCACACCGTATCAACTCCCTGATCCTGTCAGTGTACGATGTCCTGCCTAGCCCGGCGAACCTGTATACCTGGGGGGAAAGTTGAGACCCCGAATTGCCCATTGTGCTCAGCAAGGGGAACATTGGTACACATACTGGTACACATCTTGGCAACAGCAGCGGATTGGCAGCACAAAGTGGACCAGGAGAAGCAGTTGAGATTCTCGCAGTACATTGTCAGCACCACCCTGAGGCCAGATATACTTCTTGTCTCAGGACACACCAAGAACATTTATCATGGAACTGACGGTACCATGGGAGAACCACTTGGGTGAGGCCAAGGAAAGGAAGAAGACCAAATATGAACAGCTGGTCATCAATTGTCGGCAGCAGGGCTGGAAGGCGAGGCGCAGCCCACTGAAGTAGACTACAGGGGATTTGTGGACCACTGACTCCACAAAGCTCTCAGTTTACTGGGATCATAGGAACAGCAAGGAGCAGAGCCATCAAGAACATCACCGAAGCAGGTGAGACAGCCTCAAGACGGCTCTGGAGAGAAGGGGACAAGAAAATGCCATCTGAACACACACCACAGTCTGATCAACCTCGTCTAAATGGTTTTAGACCAGGGGTTTAAACATTGAAACATTATACAGTGCGCCCTCGTTCCACGTGGTTAATGCGTTCCAGGAACCACATGCGATTAATGAATTCCACGATAGAATGACAAACTATTCATCTTATTATTTACGGTAATTTAAGCATTCCTGACCCCTCCCCATACTGATATTAAACCACCTTCTGATACCTTTTCCCCACACTGATAAGACTGTTTAAAGCACTTTTGTGTCTCACGAATGTCCGAGAAACACGGAATGTAGCGCACTTCTGGATGCTGTCAGCCAATAGAATGCGCATACGGTATCATGTGACTGCCTATCAAAAATCCACGATGAGATGAAGTTGCGAATGTTGATGCGCAAATGCGCGAGGGCGTAGTGTATTCAAAAACTATTTTGTATTTCCCTTAATGAAGCGTACATAGAAATACATAGATTTTAGTTTTCAAGTAAATTAAATGTGAAATTAATCTTACTTTTTAAAATACTCTCGTTGATAATAATAAACGTAGAAGCTCCAGTGTGTCAGTAGTGTAGAACAGACATTGACAGCAAAGGAACAACACAATAATGTGGGCTATACATGCCTTCATTATTTCCTAGTTTATAGATTACATGTTTGTATCATGGCACAGAAAACAGTTTCACCAGCTGCTGTGGAAACGTTCTGCCTGTAGGACCAACGTTTCACACCTGCCTTTGGTCTTCTGTGAGTGTACAGCTGAGCTGGTTTGTTTCTGTGTCCCATTAGCAGAGACTCTTCATTAGCAGCTTGAATGGACGACACTCTTCCTCACTGTCTGGATTTAAAACTTGAACACGGCCTTCTCTGTATGCTGGGTGGAAAGCATCAGTTACCATGGTGATCTTTCCAGCTCTAGTAAGAGGCATTCTCTAAGACTGATGAGTACTTTATGGAATGTCAAGGGAATGTCATCAAAAACCTCCGACAGGAAACGTGAATTTATAGGTCTTGGAGATTTTACCTTTCTGCTATCCAGGTACAAGTAAATACTCAAAATGTGGGTGTTGTACTTACGTGAGGTAATGTCCATGACAGCTGGGGCGCACTGGGATATGGCAGACTCTACTTCCTGCTTGTCTTCCCCATCTGTTTGTTTGCTCTTCTCCTCACTATCTGTGACTCCTGCTTCTTCCTGACCCAATGACACATTTTCCACTTCCGAGGCCCCGCCCTCAGAATCCAGTGGCTCCTCCACGCCACCCACCTGGCTACTAGAACGGGCAAACCGTGAAAACAGTATGCCCCCGATTCCCTTTCCAAGACTTGCAGCCCCTGAAGGACAGGGAAAAAAATCATTAATGTCATTGATCAAAACATTCATACATTTTATATCCTGTGGGGCGTATCGGGCTATTCCATCATAAAAGTACTGAAGCCTGCTGGGTGCTACCTTTGAGCAGCATTTTACTCTTTCTCGACTCTCACCCACTTGAAGAATAGTTAGTTCTGGCATCACCAGAGATGTGGTGGTGGAGAGAGGTTTTCTTAAGATAGGACAAAGGACATTAGTATAAATATTTATTTGTCAATTCATAGCATACATGGGTTAAGTAGAAGTCCAACAGTATCAGCGATAATACAGACAAAATTTATCTAAAGTGATGCGATCTCTCTGGCATCATTCTTCCTGAAGCCCAAATTCCAAACCTCTCTCTCTCTGAAAGAACTAAGGTAAAAAGTAAAAGACATGATTGTAGAAGAGATGATAGAGGAAAACGGATAATTGTTTTTTTCTTAATTTTGTCAGTTTTTTTTATTTGATAAATGTTGAAAGGTTAGATGTTTCTTTGTTCAGAAAAGTACTATTGAAAATCCTCTTTACATGAATCTCTTTGGTTTTTGTGTCAACGTGATTAGTTTGTAATTTGACTTTTATGAATAAATGATGTTAAAAATCAAATCTCTCCCTCTTTTTGTTCTCCTCAAGGATTAAATTATAAGGAGCAACAGTTTACCGTAAACTAATCTGAAATCAAAACGATCACGTTAATCACTAGTGACTCTTAACAGCAGATATTGAAACTTTCCATACATATTTTAATTAAATATGTCTTTATTTTTATTTATTGTAAACATATTATATGCTTTTAATGAATTTCCAGTGATTTTAAGAGACCAATATTTTGGCGGACAATGATATAAACTTATTTTTAAATGGATTTTTTTTTTAAACTGACGTATAATCAAGAACAACTCACTCCAAACAACCTTTACCTGTATTTTATTTCATTATGTATTGGTTTTATGTCCTGTTATGTTTCTGGTAAGTCTTCTAGTAGTTCCTTCGTAGTTAGGGTAGTAATGGCAGTAACTTACATGACCTGAAATGGTGATTATAGATTGAAATTTGATACTTATGAACAATACAGTTTATGAACAATCCCTCAGAACCAACTGTGTTCATACGTTGAGGACTACCAGTACATGTTGAGTTCAGTGTTAGAAAATTGAGGGCAGGTATGCACATAGCAGTCGCATTTGCCGACTCTTTTTTTGTTATTTATTCCACTGAAGGCTAACATGCTGCTCGTTGTGGCTTTAGCACAAGGCGAGACAGTCATAGCCGTCTTTAATTTATCCAAATGTTAAGTTGTTTACTGAGTTTTTTTGCCCTGTGAAGATACCGTGTTGAACACCATTAAGGATTTTTTAGTTTTTGTGCAGGTTAAATGAATTGTTAAGTCTATGGTTGAAAAAACATTTACCATCAATTTAGGGTCCAGTCAAGGTCTACTGCATTAATGAAAAAGTAGGGTCATGACATGTAGCGCTCCACTGATTTGTCTAGATGATGCTAACCAGCCACTGAGGGCTGTGTGAACAGCTCTTGCTCTCAGGTCAGACTGTGTGGAGTCCACCCGTTTTACTGCAGCTTCTATCTACACAGCCATGAACTACTTTCTCACCCATGATGCTAGCCTTGCCCAGGCTGGTGATGGACTCTCCGTAGTGCCGTCGGACCTGGGGTGGTGACGTGCAAGGGCTGGGGAGGCTCTCGGAGTCGGAGACAGACGTGGCTTCCTTTGGCAAGTTGAGCAGCGTGGGCGGGATCTGATCGTAAGGTGTTGGGCTGCTGGTGTTATACCTGCACATCACATCCACATCAACCGCAGGTCACTGCGTCGTGCCGTACCTCGTCTACATTCAGCTGTAGTTCATCTCATTGGCCACAGAATGACCTCACAGAACACATAAGATGTCATGTGATATCTATTAGCATTTTTATCACACCGGTCGGGGTATGGACCCAAATGCACGACACCAAAGGCATGTCTGTTATCCATAGTTTAATCAGAACAAAAACTCAGGCAGAACAAGGCCAGAACAGAACAGAACCAACAGGTTAGAAATCAGAAAAAACTACTCCACACACAGACTCCAGGAAAACTAACTAAAAGAAACAAACCAGCACTGAGCTCTCATTGAGCAAGGCTTAAAAAGCCGTGTGGTCATTAGCTCCAACAAGTTCAGGTGTGACGATCAGTAACGGGTGTGTGGATGAGTCTCAGGTATGGAGAAGACCAACAGGTGTGGAGCCGTGGCTCCACCCACAGGCTTGGCCTCTCCCTGCCACACAACAGCACTGCCACGCCGAACAGTGACAATTTTAACCCTAACCCTCTTGATGCAGAGGAGCACTGGCTCTACTCCAAGTCTGATCATCATCACAGCTGCTTCACAATGCTGCAAACCAATCCAGTGTGAACTGGAGGTCACTTTGATGAAACGACCAGGTCAACAACATCTGAGAAGACCAGAGATGGGATATTGAGACCACCGAGCAGAAATCCAGTACCTTGTGACTCTGCTGCACAATCCTGTCCATAAACATCACGAACAGGATCAGCGGAAAAGGACAGGCCTGGCAGAGCCCTGTCCTAACAGGAATATACTCTGATTCACTGCTGGAAAATTTTCTAAACGTACAGTTAACCAATTGCTCATAGTAACTGACCATCAACTATGTACACTTGGAGCAATCGCCCCACCATGAGGGAAGCAATTAGAGGCCTTCTCCACAAAATACATGTGGACTGGTTGGGCAAACTCCCATGAACCCTCGAGCACTCGATGCAGAGTGTAGAGCTGGTCCAGTGTTCCACGACCCGGACGAAAACCACATTGTACCTCCTGAATCCGGTTGGACTATCGGTCTAATCATCCTCTCCAGTACCCTGGAACAGACTTTCCCCGGGAGGCTGAGGAGTGTGATCCTTCTATAGCTCAACATAAACTAAATTAAAGTGGTGCCTAAATGTGGAGTATTGAAAACATATACCTGTATATTGTTTGTGAAAAGCAATTATGTAATTTTAATATACTGTATACAAAGTCTAAACTAGCATTCAGCATTTCAGAGCAGGCCAGAGAATCACCACATTTTCCTTTAGTTACAAATCACAGCATCACTCGTTTCAGTATTTCCACATGAGAATTCATCACACATTCATTATAGGAACATGTTACTGATCAAATGAAAGCATGTTTGTCTTACCAGTGAATCTGAACAGGTGTGATGTTATTGTAATGCTTTAAAATGAGAGGCTCCAGTCTGTAAGCCTGAAACAATGAAGCACAAAGAACCATTTCAAAATTAAATGAATGCTTGGAATGTTTTGTTATTATCAGTTGATTCACTTTCATTATTTAATGGAGACAGAACCGTAAAATCCAAACTATTGAGCACACCTGAACATCAGCTGCACCATCTAAAATTTGAAAGAAAAAACGTTGTACATATATAGGCAGCACCTGCCTGTAAGTCACAGGTGTCGACATGTTTTGAAATGAGATATTCACTAAAAAGATTTTTAAAATTATTAATTACTGCTTTTTTCCAGGCAGTGTCCATAACACAGCAGTAAGAAAAACGTAGCCGTCTCCGACCTCTCACCATCCATCATTGATACCAAGCTTAGGGCAGCAGCCCTGGTTCCTACTTCAACAGCAAGATTCATTGTCTTTGTGTGTTTTCCAAGATAATCGGTGTGAATGATGTGAAAAATGTCTGTTCAAAACCAAATCTAACTAGGGTCTTCTTCTTCTCCTTGGGGTTTTTCCCTTCAGGGGTCGCCACAGCCAATCAGTGTCCTCCATCTAACCCTGTCTTCTGCATCCTCTTCTCTCACACCAACTACCTTCATGTCCTCTTTCACTACATCCATAAACCTCCTCTTTGGTCTTCCTCTAGGCCTCCTGCCTGGCAGTTCAGAACTCAGCATCCTTCTACCAATATATTCACTATCTCTCCTCTGGACATGTTCAAACCATCTCAGTCTGGCCTCTCTGACTTTATCTCCAGAACCTCTAACATGTGCTGTCCCTCTGATGGACTCATTCCTGATCCTATCCATCCTGGTCACTCCCAGAGAGAACCTCAGCATCTTCATCTCTGCTACCTCCAGCTCTGTCTCCTGTCTTTTCCTCAGGGACACTGTCTCTAGACCAAACAACATCGCTGGTCTCACCACAGTTTTGTACACCTTTCCTTTCATTTTAGCTGAAACTCTTCTATCACACATCACACCTGACACTTTCCTCCACCCGTTCCATCCTGCCTGGACACGCTTCTTCACCTCTTTTCCACACTCTCCATTGCTCTGGACTGTTGACCCTAAGTACTTCAAATCCTCCACCTTCTTGATCTCTTCTCCCTCTAACCTCACTCTTCCACTTGGGTCCCTCTCATTCACACACATGTACTCTGTCTTACTGCGGCTAACCTTCATTCCTCTCCTTTCCAGGACAAACCTCCACCTAACTAGCTTCTCCTCCACCTGTTCCCTGCTCTCACTACAGATCACAATGTCATTTGCAAACATCATAGTCCATGGAGATTCCTGTCTAACCTCGTCTGTCAGCCTGTCCATCACCATAGCAACAAGAAGGTGCTCAGAGCTGATCCCTGATGCAGTCCCACCTCCACCTTGAACTCCTCTGTCACACCTACACACACCTCACCACTGTCTTACAGTCCTCATACATGTCCTGCACCGCTCTAACATACTTCTCTAGAGGGTAGTGTCTGCATTATTTCTTCCACCTGTCTGTCTTAATAATAATAATAATAATAATGTTTGCACTTTGTATTGTGGAAATAATATCAAAGTGCTACGCAATAAAAATAAGATAAAATAAGATATATGATTAAGAATGTTAAACAAACATAGTTAAGACAAGAAAGAAAATGTTTTAAGTCCTTTTTAAAAACATCCAGTGTCTGTGGCGCTCTGAGGTGAGCAGGGTGTGGCAGAATGCTCCGTCTCTGCTTGACCTGAGCAGAGGGGGCTTGTGAGGGGCTGAGGGGCGATGAGCTCCTTCAGTTAACTTGAGCAGTTACAGATGTGTCAGAAGAGAGATTTTATACTCCATCCTGACAGAGACAGGAAGCCAGTGGAGTGATTTTGGAACGGATGAGATGTGGTCAAATTTTTTACACTTTCTTTAGGAATCGCGCAGCACCATTTTGACTGTGTTGAAGCTTCTGGATGTTTTTGCTGTGGATCCCAACAAGAAAGGCCTTGCAGTAATCTTGCTCTTGCACTCTTGCTAGAGCGCCTGGAGGCCTCTATGCATCGTCGTTAAAGCCGCAGGTTTCAAAGCGTGTGAAAAAAGTAGCAGCTTATCGTCCACATATTACAGCACAGGCAAATCTTTGAAAAATCTGGTTGATCGTTATACATGGTACAGTAATCCCTCGCTTATTCACGCTTCAAGACACGCGGCTTCACTACATCATGGATTTTTAGTTGGTGGTCACATGATATTGTACTCTCATTCTACTGGCTGACGGCACCCTGAAGTGCACTACGTTCTGAGTCTCGGAATTCCATGAGACACAAAAGTGCTTTCAACAGTCTATCAGAGTGTTTTAAAGGTAATACAGATAGAAGGTGGTTTAATATCAGTATGGGGGGGTTCAGAAACATTTAAATTACCGTAAATATTAAGATAAATAGATCATCACTATATCGCTGAATTTCATTTTTGCGGTTGGTCCCTGAACACATGAACCGTGAGGATCGAGGGATTAGTGTATAAACACAACAGGCTGATCTGAACACTGCACCCTGATTACAGTTTAAACTGAAGACACTCGTCTGCTGGAACCACAGCTCACCACAGGGTCTGTAGGATGGAAGATATTGAAGAGACGTTTGCAGATAGAGGTGGGGAGGATGTGGTCCTGGACACCGTTGTTTCCGGGTCGGATACCCCGTAATGCCAGAAAAACAGCCAGAGGAGAACCCATGCAGAAGAAGTTCTCTACCTACGACATGAGAGAGTGAATGTTCCCTGATCCAATAGAGCCATTTCCACATGGAAAACCCACAAGGCTTTCACTGCTGGCAGGCAGAAGGGACAAGGAGACATGAAGCTGTAAAGTTACACCCCCCACACCCGTAGAACATTAAACGTGTGATAATAATGTTCCTCACACCCAAAGCATGCGTAGGAAGTGCATTAGTGGCTCTAACATGACTACATGTGGATGTGAAACTGTGTGTAAACTTGTGATGAACTGACGACACCAGATGCACCAGTCTCACATCTGGAAACAAGCTTAATATCTTACATTATTACTACATTATTGTTATTTTAGCTCACTCACTTCCAGGCTAGCACCACATTTTAAGATTTGTTGACAAAACATTATCTTGCAGCACAGAACAGATAATTAATGTCATTCTAGTCTATTAGTTGGACTTAGCTACTCGGTTTTGGCCGTGTAATTGTACAGCTATTACCACAAGAAAACCACACACACACACACACACACACACACACACACACACACACTCACACACACACACACACACACACACACACACACACACACACACACACACACACACACACACACACACACACACACACGCAAGCTGCTTGCTAATAGAACAGTGAAATATCTACCAACTGTACCTTGAATCTTAAGGCTGGCACTGCGACACAGGACGATGTCTGCAAACCCTGGAACTGATCCTCCAGGTCCCTCAACCTATGATCAACAGAACCATTACAGCAGCTTCTTCCAGTCAGTTCCAGCAGACTGAGGATGTTCCCCAACCCAAAAAACTGAGTCCCAATTATATATACGCATCACTAGGAATGATTACGTTCAACAACATGAAGTCTTACCAATCTTAAAATAGTTATACCACAGCATGTTTAATGTCACATGAATCCATATGTTTCATTGTCTGATTTATTGTCTCGTGAATCAGGACTTTTTACATTTTCTTTTAAATATGTTCCTTGTAGTATATTTCTATGTTTCTTCGTTGTTGTGATGACATGTGGAATGTATGTATGTACTGTTTGTTTAAGAGCAGAAGGTTCTCTGGGGATAGGTAAAGTATATATACATGTATCTTTCTATCTATGACCCATTTGTGAGAATGACAGCTAAAGCAGAGACGTTACTGCAGTCTGTCAGTTATTACTGAGTCTCATATTATTTTAACAGGGGTGATGATGATGATGATGATGATGATGATGATGAAAATGATGATGATGATGATGATGATGATGATGATGAGGATGATGATGATGATGATGTCCCCTAAACAATGAAAACTGGCTTCTTGACTAGTGCTACCACCTAGTGTACACCTTCACTCAAATGACTCCCTTCTTTCTCGTTACGAACTAAACACTAGACCAAAGTACATGGTAGAAAGTTTAATAAAGCACTGCTACTATGAGGTGACTACTTGTACAACACAACAGAAGAACTCAGCACCTGAGGCAGGTGAGTCTCAGCTGCTCCTGTAGGTGGCGCTCCTCTTCATTTGGCCAGAGCATCCTGGACTCCTCTGGGTCTGGTGCTTCTTGGTGATGGAAGCGAACAGGATCCCAGCCTGTCATGATGTCGAAGGTGATGACGCAGCCCAGCGAGTGGGAGACAATGGAAACCTTCCCGTTCTTCTCAAAGTCTGGGTTCCGTGAGCAGAACAGTGAGTACAGACGGTTGAGCTCCAGTGTCAGACCCCTGGTGATCTGTGGAGACACGGACGGTAACCCAACAGGCAGTAACAGAGCAGACAGTAACCCACA
Organism: Antennarius striatus; assembly: GCF_040054535.1. Taxonomy (NCBI): domain Eukaryota; kingdom Metazoa; phylum Chordata; class Actinopteri; order Lophiiformes; family Antennariidae; genus Antennarius; species Antennarius striatus. The sequence continues at coordinate 18,983,978 of NC_090794.1, read as the reverse complement.
GGTAGTAACACAGCATACAGTAACACACAGGCAGTAACACACAGGCAGTAACACAGCAGACAGTAACACACAGACAGTAACACAGAGACAGTAACACACAGGCAGTAACACACAGGCAGTAACACACAGGCAGTAACACACAGGTAGTAACACACAGGCAGTAACACACAGACAGTAACACACAGGCAGTAACACACAGGTAGTAACACACAGGCAGTAACACACAGACAGTAACACACAGGCAGTAACACACAGGCAGTGTGCACTGCCGAGGCACCCTTGAGCAAGGTGCCGTCCCCTTTACAAAAAAAATTGCTCATTTGAGGCGCACCAAGAAGGAACTGCCTGCCACTCTACCTCCCCTGCATGCCTACAGGCCCCCTTGTGTGTGTGTGTGTGTGTGTGATACAGGGGCCTGTACTCACATGTATGCATGCGTTTGTAATCAGTAGCTAGAGTGTGCTGTCTTAATTTCCCTTCGGGGATCAAACCAGTATATAAAATTTAAAAAAATTAAAAATTAACACACAGGCAGTAACACAGCAGACAGTAACACAGCAGACGGTAACACAGAGACAGTAACACACAGACAGTAACACAGCAGACAGTAACACACAGACAGTAACACACAGACAGTAACACACAGACAGTAACACAGCATACGGTAACACAGAGACAGTAACACAGCAAACGGTAACACAGCAGACAGTAACACACAGACAGTAACACACAGACAGTAACACACAGACAGTAACACACAGACAGTAACACAGCAGACGGTAACACAGAGACAGTAACACAGCAAACGGTAACACAGCAGACAGTAACACACAGGCAGTAACACACAGGAAGTAACACAGCAGACAGTAACACACAGGCAGTAACACACAGGCAGTAACACAGCAGACAGTAACACACAGACAGTAACACACAGACAGTAACACACAGACAGTAACACACAGACAGTAACACAGCAGACGGTAACACAGAGACAGTAACACAGCAAACGGTAACACAGCAGACAGTAACACACAGGCAGTAACACACAGGAAGTAACACAGCAGACAGTAACACACAGGCAGTAACACACAGGCAGTAACACAGCAGACAGTAACACACAGACAGTAACACACAGACAGTAACACACAGACAGTAACACACAGACAGTAACACAGCAGACGGTAACACAGAGACAGTAACACAGCAAACGGTAACACAGCAGACAGTAACACACAGGCAGTAACACACAGGAAGTAACACAGCAGACAGTAACACACAGGCAGTAACACACAGGCAGTAACACAGCAGACAGTAACACACAGGCAGTAACACAGCAGACAGTAACACACAGACAGTAACACACAGGCAGTAACACACAGGAAGTAACACAGCAGACAGTAACACACAGACAGTAACACACAGACAGTAACACACAGGCAGTAACACAGCAGACAGTAACACACAGACAGTAACACACAGGCAGTAACACACAGGAAGTAACACAGCAGACAGTAACACAGCAGACAGTAACACACAGACAGTAACACACAGGCAGTAACACAAAGACAGTAACACACAGGCAGTAACACACAGGAAGTAACACAGCAGACAGTAACACACAGACAGTAACACACAGGAAGTAACACAGCAGACAGTAACACACAGACAGTAACACACAGACAGTAACACACAGACAGTAACACAGCACAGTAACACACAGACAGTAACACAGCAGACGGTAACACACAGACAGTAACACAGACACAGTAACACAGACACAGTAACACACAGACGGTAACACACAGACAGTAACACACAAACAGTAACACAGCGTCATGAAGGGACAGTGGATGAAACACAGGTGGTTGTGTCTGTTGGGGGGGTGTTTAAATGAATGAATGAACCCCCCCACCCCCCACATTGCCTTCACAATAAAGCTCTGAGGAGACACAATTAGGCTGAACATGCTAAATGGGATTCATGTAGGGTATTGGTTCCAGTCCCACCTCGTCTCTGTACAGAGGGCTGGTGTAATACATGATGTCCATGGCACTGCTGTTCAGAAGGTCTCTGAGACCACGCACCTTATCAGGGGTGATGGAGTCCACTGTGTCTGCAGGACCAGACAAAAATATGATAGATAAAATAAAATAAAAGACACACAGCCTTCATTATTGTAACAGGTAGGTAGGTAGGTAGGTAGGTAGGTAGGTAGGTAGGTAGGTAGGTAGGTAGGTAGGTAGGTAGGTAGGTAGGTCCTCCTCTGCGGTGGATGGAGCCACAGCAGCACTGACCCGTTGTCTCAGCTGTCTGATCTTATGGTGAGTTCAGAACTCTTCTCCTCCTTCAGGCTTCTCCCTTCAGGGGTCTCCACAGCCAATCAGTGTCCTCCATCTAACCCTGTCTTCTCATCCTCTTCTCTCACACCAACTACCTTTATGTCCTCTTTCACTACATCCATAAACCTCCTCTTTGGTCTTCCTCTAGGTCTCCTGCCTGGCAGTTCAAAACTCAGCATCCTTCTACCAATATATTCACTATCTCTCCTCTGGACATGTCCAAACCATCTCAGTCTGGCCTCTCTGACTTTATCTCCAGAACCTCTAACATGTGCTGTCCCTCTGATGTACTCATTCCTGATCCTATCCATCCTGGTCACTCCCAGAGAGAACCTCAGCATCTTCATCTCTGCTACCTCCAGCTCTGTCTCCTGTCTTTTCCTCAGTGACACTGTCTCTAGACCAGTAGTTCTTAACCTGGGTTCGGTGGGTTGGTCTCAGGGGTTCGGTGGAGCCTCTGCCACGGAGGTAAAGACACACCGACTCATCATGTCTATACATGTCTGACATGCCCCACTTGGCCATTATTAGCTGCAGGTGATCACGTGACATTGCTTGGCCAATCAGTGCTGCGAGGAATTTAGTGCACTCAGGAGTGATTATTACGTGTAATTACTTTCTTCACATGTCAGTGATTAAAATTTAATCCATACTAAATATGTCAAGCAAAAAAATAAAGCGGTCTGACGAATATGTATAATATGGATTATCATGTATCACGGAACGTGATGGCAGTCAGCGTCCTATCTGTATGATATGCAATGCTAAATTGAGTAACTCGAGCCTCGCACCGGCAAAGCTAAAGGAACACTTCGAGAAGTTGCATGGAAATGAGAAATATAAGAACACAACTCCTGCTGAATTCAAGTGAAGAGAGCTAGATTCGATGATAAGGCCACTCTGTCTGCTCTTAGATTTGTACCCATTAACAAACCAATCTTCACAGCATCATACGAAGTTGCGTACATGATCGCAAAGCGGGACAAGCCACACACTCTTGGTGAAACACTTGTAAAACCAGCTGCGTTAAAGATGGCAAATCTGATACTCGGAACAGCGGCCGAAGGTAAATTATCCAAAGTTCCTCTTTCAAATGACACCATCAGTGACAGAGTAGAGGACATGAGTAAAGACATCTTGGCTCAAGTACAGTAGTCGCAGATCTGATTTCAAGCCCAGCAAAATTCAGCCTTCAACTTGATGAGACCACAGACGTCGCTAATCTAAGCCAATGCACCACAAATCATTGTTACGCATTGCATTCTGCACAGGTATGCGTTGGCAACAAAAACCTTGCCTCCAAAAATGGTAGAAGTATTAAAAACTGTAGTGGAATGTGTGAACTATGTGCGAAATAGTGCTGTGAGGCATCGTATCTTCAGTGAGCTGTGTAAAGAAATGGGCGCTGAATTCGAGGTACTTCTGTACCATTCTAATGTTCGGTGGTTATCCCGGGGACAGGTGCTGACTCGTGTTTTTGCCTTGCTTGTGGAATTAGCCTTGTTTTTGGAAGAGCACCAACATTGTCATGTAGATTGCTTCAAAAAATTTGAGTTCATTCTCATTTTAGCTACATGGCTGATATATTTGCAGCTCTCAATCACCTTAATCAGCAGATGCAGGGGGGTGGAGTCAACATCATGGAGGAAGAAGAACACCTGAAGGCTTTTCAGAAAAAGCTACTATTATGGAAACAACGAACAGAGAACAATAACTTTGCAAACTTTCCCTTTCTTGACAACTGTGTAGGTAAGATTGAAGATGTGTCTGGAATTGGTGACATTTCTGTACCCATGGAACTGCAATTGCCACGCAATTGCCACACACTTAGATGAGCCTGCAAAGTCTCTCGACGGATACTTCTCTGCACGAGACTCATATCCGGCATGGGTGAGACAGCTGTTCACATTTGATGTTGAGACAGCAGAAGTCAATGATGAATACCTCGACGAAATCATTGAAATTCAGCAGAGCCAGGTTCAACAGCAACTCTTCAGAACATCAACGCTCTCAACGTTTTGGTGTCAACACATGGAAAAGTATCCAGTTATCGCCAAGAAAGCCCTGGAGTTTTTTTATACCATTTGACAGTAACACACAGAGAGTAACACACTGGTTTTTTATACCATTTGACATATCTTTGAGAGCAATCCTTTTCGAGGATGTTGGATATAAAAAAAAAGAAAAGAAACAGACTTTGCTGTGAACATGACATCAGAGTAGCCCTTGCCAAGGTGAAGCCATGCATATCTGAACTGGTGTCTCAAAGGCAACAGCAGAAGTCACACTGATTGCAGGTATGTAATTTGTTGTGAGTTCATTTTGTGTACCAGTAGAAAACTATGTCTTGACTTTGAAAAGAATGATATTTTATTTTACAGTAAAATAGGGTTCGGTGAATGCGCATATGAAACTGGTGGGGTCCGGTAGGTCCAAAAAGGTTAAGAACCACTGCTCTAGACCAAACAACATCGCTGGTCTCACCACAGAGTCCAGAACAGTAATATTTATTTACTTATTACACTGTTTTAATCTCCAGGCAGGACATTCCTTTTATACTCTGCTCCATACACACAGGTCAAAACACATCACTTATTCCAACGGAGAGTGACAGCAGGCTGTATTATTTCATTTAAGAACCCGATATATATTTGCACATTCCATTTGTAAAGACACTGACCCCCAGCGCTCTGCAGTTAGCCTGGTTCAGAGACCACCAGAGTAAAGGATTACATATTCATTAACCATTAACTTTATCACTGTGTGATCACTGTCTGTACTGTGTCTCATAAGCCTTGAAGGATTCACTTGATTATACAGAAAACCACTAAACAAAGGAGAACCTTCCAGCAACCAACATGTCCTCTGTAGGGAAGCCCATCACATTACCTAAACCACCAGGCTCATGTTATATTACATATTATATTGTTATATTACATGTTATATTGTTATATTAAATGTTATATTACATGTTATATTACAGACATCAAGATGAATGGAGGTCTGACAGGGATGTAGTCGGTCTTCATCCAGCAGGCCTTCAGCCTTCCTTCAACAATCCTTCTGTCAAAGTACTGGAGCTGCCTTTGTGTGTCAGAAGAATTTACTTTCATTGCTTCTTGCAATTACACTGTATTATGCCAATAAAACATTTTATATATAAAATATACGATGGTAAAATTGAAATTCATATTATATTGTTATTATATACCATATATTATAGTATATATATGGTTGCTCATGTTGATATTCAATGCTGTTTTGCTATTTCAGGAAAAAAACATTAAAACATTGTTACGATTTCTCTACAATTTTAAATGTAACATGTTTGTTCAGTTGAAAACAGTAACATGGTAGTCAGAGATTACAACATCCCGTGACACTCCTGAATTCAACATTTTACCCTGACCTACACATTTTTGTGCCTCTAGCTTCCTGAAAATGTTGTTTTTGTTTTGTGATCATATCTTACCAGGTTTCAGAGATGTGTACCTAAAAAGGTATAAAAGTGAAAATTTGACCTTCTTTTCAAGGTTGTGATCTAATTTTCATTCCCTTGCCTCCCTGAATATAACGGCTTTTGTTTTGTCTTTCTATCTTATCCGCTTCCTGAAATATGTTCAAAAAAATGTACAAAAGTTTAAGTTTTACCTTAACCTAGTTTTCTCAAGGTCAAGGTCTTCATCTCATTTTCATCCCCTTTGCTGCCCGAGTAATGTGCTTTTCATTTCATATTTCTATCTGCAACGGTTATGGAGATATTTAGTGGAAGGACGAACACACGAACACTGACAATTATAATACATCACCGCTTTGAAGCGGGATGGAACTACAAGTGAGTTACACACACAGTTCTGAACATGAAAATAGAATTGGCTGGTATAATAACAGCATCATTTCTCTGTGCCTTGAGGTGCAGCGTACCTCCATCCAAAGCCAGCTTTGACCTCCATTCCACAGGCAGGAACTCCACATGCTCTGTGGAGCGATCAGAGAAGTGCTTCTCCTCCATCTTCCTGGCAGCATCTCTCATCCTGCCAACACAAGACCTCTCAGTACAGTAATGTCATTCATTCTCTAGGATGGTGTAACACACTGAGAAACCCTCTCACATGCTGGTGTTCCTGATGATGCGACCCTGATCCATCTTCTGGCCAATTCCATGCACCACAAACACGATATGGGTGGTTTCAGGAGGGCTATCCTCAGGCGCAGCTTCTTCTACATACCCCCGATGGAGGCGTGTCCCACTGCTGGAGGCTGAGGACAGCAGATGAACATGGCTACAGCACTGCCCCAGACTTAGTGGACTGAGCTGCTGCTGACCCTTTTAAACCTTTTGTGGCAAACATGACTTTCAATCCCTGAATAGTGGAACAGTTTAACTCCTGGTTGGGGATGGACAGTTCTTCACCAAGAGCCTTTCTAGGTTCTGACTGACTGGTTGGGAAATTGAGGTTCTAAAATTCCTGTCAGATCAATGACAGCGAAGGTGATTTTGAGTGGAGTCAAGAGCACCATTATGGGTTGTTACAGCTGCTGACACAAGTTGTTTGTTTGCTTAATGAACCATTAGAAATGTTATCAGACACTCCTTGAAGATTTTTTTTTATTGTATTATTGAGACCTGATGGAAAAAAACCCACAACCTGTATGGTGGGTGCTGAGGTCCTGGTGGGGCTGAAGGTACAGCAGCATCAACATGAAGAAGATTTCTGCACTTTAAATATGTCACCATTTGATAATTAATAAAAATAAGGCTTGTTGTGTGCTTATGTATACTTAAAGCTAGGAGTTCAAGTTGTCTGTTGGACGCAGCGCTACAGATTTCACACCATTCATTAAACAAGTATTGCTCAACAGCATTGCTTTCAGAAATTGTTCTTCTTTGGACAAAAAACAGTAACCTCTTTAAAAACACTTTTTTCCAAACAGATTTTAAAGACGTTTTCTTGTCTTTGTTTTTTTCAGATATTTTAATATATTTTAATTTTGTATTTGTTTTGTCATGCTTTGTATTTGAAAAGAAAAAAAAAACTTGCTATTGTTTTTGTGCTTTTTAAAGTACATGTATGTACTTTCCTACAAATACTGTCCTTAGCTTCCATTACAAAGGTGGCAAAAAAATATTAAAAAAGACTATGTTTTATGGAGTGCTGTATAAATAAATATGATTCAATGTAAGACCTATTACTAAGAATATTTTAAGACCAAATCTTCATGCCGTTAAGAAAACGTGTGGGTTCACCACAACATCATGAAGGTGGTTTATTACCTTTGGAGAAGCCGAGTTTCTGAGTGACTGTGCGAGCAATCTTGGAGGTGGTGGCATCACTATACAGGTAAACCTCGTCCACACTGTGCCAGTCCACATGATTCCTGCTCAGCTTCAGGCTGTGGATTGCTGGGAGAAAAATTCACAGTAATCACAGTGAACTTCAGTGACATCACACGTATTGATTTGATCAATATGAAAAAATAGGGTTTGAGAGATGCAGACTGTCCTCACATGCTCCCTGAGGAAGATGGCATTCATCCATCCATCCATCCAACCATTTTCTTGTAGATGAGACAAATGTAACCCTCTACATCGGGGTTGTCAAACTAATTTTCACTGAGGGCCACATCATCATAATGGTTGTCCTCCAAGAGCCAGATGTAACTAATAAATTTAACTAAATGTAGCTCAATGTAATGTAAAATAACAACTATTACTTGATATTAAATAACTCTCAATGTATTACTTAGTAACACTATGTTAATAATTGTTTATTTGACTTAATGTAACCTCATTCTGAAGCACTGCTGAACCACTTTGGATAAAATGTCAGCTTGATATTTAATGTCAGTCAAACCTGCCGTACGTTAACTATGTGTAAGATATGATGGTGGCAGGATTAGGATGACAGGGTATGCAGGCTTAGTGATGAAACAACCCAACAAGCAAGGGTAAATGCCAACGGCCAAAATACCAAACTTCATATCACCTTCAGTAAAGGTGATAATGCTATTGCTAGCTTAAGTATTACCCTTAGCCAGATATGGGTTTGACTTAGGTGACTGAAAAGCATGTCTCCAATACACAGGGGAGTGGGTTGGAGGACATTACTTGTATATCGATGACCAGGAAGTTGTGGATGAGGTGCAGGAAATCCCTTGAGGCCCTCTACTAATGGCGCCGTTCTAGGTGGCGTCTGTTGCGGTAGCTTTGTGTTTTCTTTGTTTTTGTAACCTTTCTCTTTCATATCTGTACTGTCATCTATGTGTTTCTACCCGTTGTTGCCAAATCACATAAGATAACTTTTTCTCTTGTTTAAATTTTTCTGCATGTCTTTTCTACACTTTTTGTACTTTTGAACCCATGGTGACCAAGGGGCACAGGCACCACGGTGAGTGCATTGTTGATGCCAGATGATGGCGCTGTGTAGATCTGTGCTGCAGCCTAGAGCAAAGCGGACGAGGCACCGGGGGCGCAGAGCTGGGGCCGGGCTGAGGGGGAAGAAGAAGAGGTTCCACCCAGCGGTACCAGCTACCATCAAGGGAAGGTTAGGTCCCTGGTGAGGAAGACCAGCTCGCCGCTCTGATTAAAACCCAGAGGGAATATCGTGAGTGTAGCGTGATGTATTTCACTGAGACATGGCTGCAGTCCCACGTCCCGGAAAAAAGCGTAACAGGCTCCAATGTTGTTCGTGGGACAGAGACGTTGTTCGCAGCGGTAAGAGGAAGGGAGGAGGGATTACACTGTTTGGCAGTGGGAGGTGGTCGATCCCAGACACGTGCATGTGAGAGAACATCACTGTAGCCCGGACACTGAACTGTTTACTGTGGAATACCACCATATTACCTGCTTCAGGAGTTCTGATGGTGATCGACATACCCATGTCAGCTGACACACTGACTGCCTGAGATGTCATCCCCTCCGTATTTGCCAGCGTCCAGACCCAGCACCCAAATGCCTTTGCAGTGGTTACTGGTGACTTTGATCATGTTTCCCTGGACCACCTGTTGCCCACCTTCCACCAGTATGTTGACTGTTCCACCAGAAAAATCTTTGGACCTGCTGTATGCAAACACCAGGGATGCAAACAGCACCACAGCCCTTCCTCCCCCAGGCAGATCTGATCACAACTTAGTTCTGCTAACTCACAAATACATCCCACTTGTTGGGACATTCTTGGGGAAAAAATTACATTTGTTGTACACACACTCTTCCTGTTATCTACACTCTGCTTTCCATCCCTTACCATCCTTGCAGTCCACCGTGGTAGGAACCACCTCTATGTCATAGGTGTCCTTCATCTGGTGCCCCCAGAAACGATTAAGGTGCTCCATCTCGATGAGGTCACTCTCATCCTCCTCCAGGGGAAACCACGTTCCATCAATAAACCACTGACCCCTCATCACAGGAATACGGTCTTGCTCTGTAGAAAACCACATAACTTTTCACACAATTTAAAAGATTAAGTTGGTCTCAGGAATATGTATGCACACAAATAAATCGTTCATTTTTAAATAAATAAATAAATAGATAGATAAATAGATAGACAGAAATTGTTAATTTCCCTGACAAAACCCCTTCAAGGGATTAATAAAGTTATACTCTATACTCTATACTCTCTAAATATAGAAAGTGAAAAAAATAGCATAACTTAGTTTGGCAACATCTACTATGTCATTGGCAACTAGTAGTACGTATAATAATAGGAGATGGACGAAAAGTTGCTGCAACAATAACAGCATAGATTATATTTATCTTATTGAAACTATCTGCACATAGCATTGTGCAGTAGGGAGGTGTGTGTGTGTGTGTGTGTGTGTGTGTGTGTGTGTGTGTGTGTGCGTGCGTGCGTGCGTGCGTGTGTGTGAGTAATTATTTATTAAATGATATATATTTTGCTAGTTGTGCACCAATTGTACTAATAAAACAGAAAGCCTTATTATGATAGGAGTAGAGTAGTCATTATTTTAACAGTAGTTCAGTAGTAGGGAATATTGTGCTCATAGGACAGCAGGTGGTATTTTGATAGCAGTAAGATAGTAATGGATACTATTGTGATCACCTCATAGTCTAATTCCTTCTATTTTGTTGGTATCGTAGAGTAAAACTATCGTGATGGTATCGTAGTCTAACGCTATCGTGATGGTATCGTAGAGTAAAACTATCGTGATGGTATCGTAGTCTAACGCTATCATGATGGTATCATAGTCTAACACTATCGTGATGGTATCATAGTCTAACACTATCGTGATGGTGGTGTCATAGTCTAATGCTATGGTGATGGTATCGTAGTCTAACGCTATCGTGATGGTATCATAGTCCAACGCTATCGTGATGGTATCGTAGTCTAACGGTATCATGATGGTGGTGACATAGTCTAATGCTATCATGATGGTATCGTAGTCTAACGCTATCGTGATGGTATCGTAGTCTAACACTATCGTGATGGTATCGTGGTCTAACGCTATCATGATGGTATAGTAGTCTAACGCTATCGTGATGGTATCATAGTCCAACGCTACCGTGATGGTATCGTAGTCTAAAACTATCGTGATGGTATCGTAGTCTAACACTATCGTGATGGTATCGTAGTCTAACGCTATCGTGATGGTATCGTAGTCTAACGCTATCATGATGGTATCGTAGTCTAACGCTATCGTGATGGTATCGTAGTCTAACGCTATCGTGATGGTATCGTAGTCTAACACTATCATGATGGTATCATAGTCTAACACTATCGTGATGGTATCATAGTCTAACACTATCGTGATGGTGGTGTCATAGTCTAATGCTATGGTGATGGTATCGTAGTCTAACGCTATCGTGATGGTATCATAGTCCAACGCTATCGTGATGGTATCGTAGTCTAACGGTATCATGATGGTGGTGACATAGTCTAATGCTATCATGATGGTATCGTAGTCTAACGCTATCGTGATGGTATCGTAGTCTAACACTATCGTGATGGTATCGTGGTCTAACGCTATCATGATGGTATAGTAGTCTAACGCTATCGTGATGGTATCATAGTCCAACGCTACCGTGATGGTATCGTAGTCTAAAACTATCGTGATGGTATCGTAGTCTAACACTATCGTGATGGTATCGTAGTCTAACGCTATCGTGATGGTATCGTAGTCTAACGCTATCATGATGGTATCGTAGTCTAACGCTATCGTGATGGTATCGTAGTCTAACGCTATCGTGATGGTATCGTAGTCTAACGCTATCGTGATGGTATCGTAGTCTAACGCTATCGTGATGGTATCGAAGTCTAACACTATCGTGATGGTATCGTAGTCTAACACTATCGTGATGGTACCGTAGTCTAACACTATCGTGATGGTATCGTAGTCTAACGCTATCATGATGGTATCGTAGTCTAACGCTATCGTGATGGTATCGTAGTCTAACGCTATCGTGATGGTATCGTAGAGTAAAACTATCGTGATGGTATCGTAGTCTAACACTATCGTGATGGTATCGTAGTCTAACACTATCGTGATGGTATCGTAGTCTAACACTATCGTGATGGTATCGTAGTCTAACACTATCGTGATGGTATCGTAGAGTAAAACTATCGTGATGGTATCGTAGTCTAACACTATCGTGATGGTATCGTAGAGTAAAACTATCGTGATGGTATCGTAGTCTAACACTATCGTGATGGTATCGTAGTCTAACACTATCGTGATGGTATCGTAGTCTAACACTATCATGATGGTATCGTAGTCTAACGCTATCATGATGGTATCGTAGAGTAAAACTACCGTGATGGTATCGTAGTCTAACGCTATCGTGATGGTATCATAGTCTAACGCTATCGTGATGGTATCGTAGTCCAACGCTACCGTGATGGTATCGTAGTCTAACACTATCGTGATGGTATCGTAGTCTAACGCTATCGTGATGGTATCATAGTCTAACGCTATCGTGATGGTATCGTGGTCCAACGCTACCGTGATGGTATCGTAGTCTAACACTATCGTGATGGTATCGTAGTCTAACACTATTGTGATGGTATCGTAGTCTAACACTATCGGGATGGTATCGTAGTCTAACGCTATCGTGATGGTATCGTAGAGTAAACTATCGTGATGGTATCGTAGTCTAACACTATCGTGATGGTATCGTAGTCTAACACTATCGTGATGGTATCGTAGTCTAACGCTATCGTGATGGTATCGTAGAGTAAAACTATCGTGATGGTATCGTAGTCTAACACTATTGTGATGGTACCGTAGAGTAAAACTATCGTGATGGTATCGTAGTCTAACACTATCGTGATGGTATCGTAGTCTAACACTATCGTGATGGTATCGTAGTCTAACACTATCGTGATGGTATCGTAGAGTAAAACGATCGTGATGGTATCGTAGAGTAAAACTATCGTGATGGTATCGTAGTCTAACACTATCGTGATGGTATCGCAGTCTAACGCTATCGTGATGGTATCGTAGTCTAAAACTATCGTGATGGTATCGTCGTCTAACACTATCGTGATGGTATCGTAGAGTAAAACTATCATGATGGTATCGTAGTCTAACACTATCGTGATGGTATCATAGAGTAAAACTATTGTGATGGTATCGTAGTCTAACACTATCGTGATGGTATCGTAGTCTAACACTATCGTGATGGCATCGTAGTCTAACACTATCGTGATGGTATCGTAGTCTAACACTATCGTGATGGTATCGTAGTCTAACACTATCGTGATGGTATCGTAGTCTAACACTATTGTGATGGTATCGTAGTCTAACGCTATCGTGATGGTATCGTAGTCTAACGCTATCGTGATTGTATCGTAGTCTAACGTTATCGTGATGGTATCGTAGTCTAACACTATCGTGATGGTATCGTAGTCTAACACTATCGTGATGGTATCGTAGTATAACACTATCGTGATGGTATCGTAGTCTAACACTATCGTGATGGTATCGTAGCCTAACGCTATCGTGATGGTATCGTAGTCTAACGCTATCGTGATGGTATCGTAGTCTAACGCTATCGTGATGGTATCGTAGTCTAACGTTATCGTGATGGTATCGTAGAGTAAAACTATCGTGATGGTATCGTAGTCTAACACTATCGTGATGGTATCGTAGTCTAACACTATCGTGATGGTATCGTAGTCTAACACTATCGTGATGGTATCGTAGTCTAACACTATCGTGATGGTATCGTAGTCTAACACTATAGTGATGGTATCGTAGAGTAAAACTATCGTGATGGTATCGTAGTCTAACACTATCGTGATGGTATCGTAGTCTAACACTATCGTGATGGTATCGTAGTCTAACACTATCGTGATGGTATCGTAGTCTAACACTATCGTGATGGTATCGTAGTCTAACGCTATCGTGATGGTATCGTAGTCTAACACTATTGTGATGGTATCGTAGTCTAATGCTATCGTGATGGTATCGTAGAGCAAAACTATCGTGATGGTATCATAGTCTAACACTATCGTGATGGTATCGTAGTCTAACACTATCGTGATGGTATCGTAGTCTAACACTATCGTGATGGTATCGTAGTCTAACACTATCGTGATGGTATCGTAGTCTAACGCTACCGTGATGGTATCGTAGTCTAACGCTATCGTGATGGTATCGTAGAGTAAAACTATCGTGATGGTATCGTAGTCTAACACTATCGTGATGGTATCGTAGTCTAACACTATCGTGATGGTATCGTAGTCTAACACTATCGTGATGGTATCGTAGTCTAACGCTACCGTGATGGTATCGTAGTCTAACGCTATCGTGATGGTATCGTAGAGTAAAACTATCGTGATGGTATCGTAGTCTAACACTATCGTGAAGGTATCGTAGAGTAAAACTATCGTGATGGTATCGTAGTCTAACACTATCGTGATGGTATCGTAGTCTAACACTATCGTGATGGTATCGTAGTCTAACACTATCGTGATGGTATCGTAGTCTAACGCTACCGTGATGGTATCGTAGTCTAACGCTATCGTGATGGTATCGTAGAGTAAAACTATCGTGATGGTATCGTAGTCTAACGCTATCGTGATGGTATCATAGTCTAACGCTATCGTGATGGTATCGTAGTCCAACGCTACCGTGATGGTATCGTAGTCTAACACTATCGTGATGGTATCGTAGTCTAACGCTATCGTGATGGTATCATAGTCTAACGCTATCGTGATGGTATCGTAGTCCAACACTACCGTGATGGTATCGTAGTCTAACACTATCGTGATGGTATCGTAGTCTAACACTATCGTGATGGTATCGTAGTCTAACACTATCGGGATGGAATCGTAGTCTAACGCTATCGTGATGGTATCGTAGAGTAAACTATCGTGATGGTATCGTAGTCTAACACTATCGTGATGGTATCGTAGTCTAACACTATCGTGATGGTATCGTAGTCTAACGCTATCGTGATGGTATCGTAGAGTAAAACTATCGTGATGGTATCGTAGTCTAACACTATTGTGATGGTATCGTAGAGTAAAACTATCGTGATGGTATCGTAGTCTAACACTATCGTGATGGTATCGTAGTCTAACGCTATCGTGATGGTATCGTAGACTAAAACTATCGTGATGGTATCGTAGAGTAAAACGATCGTGATGGTATCATAGAGTAAAACTATCGTGATGGTATCGTAGTCTAACACTATCGTGATGGTATCGCAGTCTAACGCTATCCTGATGGTATCGTAGTCTAAAACTATCGTGATGGTATCGTAGTCTAACACTATCGTGATGGTATCGTAGAGTAAAACTATCATGATGGTATCGTAGTCTAACACTATCATGATGGTATCATAGAGTAAAACTATTGTGATGGTATCGTAGTCTAACACTATTGTGATGGTATCGTAGTCTAACACTATCGTGATGGCATCGTAGTCTAACACTATCGTGATGGTATCGTAGTCTAACACTATTGTGATGGTATCGTAGTCTAACGCTATCGTGATGGTATCGTAGTCTAACGCTATCGTGATGGTATCGTAGTCTAACGCTATCGTGATTGTATCGTAGTCTAACGCTATCGTGATGGTATCGTAGTCTAACACTATCGTGATGGTATCGTAGTCTAACACTATCGTGATGGTATCATAGAGTAAAACTATTGTGATGGTATCGTAGTCTAACACTATTGTGATGGTATCGTAGTCTAACACTATCGTGATGGTATCGTAGTCTAACACTATCGTGATGGTATAGTAGTCTAACACTATTGTGATGGTATCGTAGTCTAACGCTATCGTGATGGTATCGTAGTCTCACGCTATCGTGATGGTATCGTAGTGTAACGCTATCGTGATTGTATCGTAGTCTAACGCTATCGTGATGGTATCGTAGTCTAACACTATCGTGATGGTATCGTAGTCTAACACTATCGTGATGGTATCGTAGTATAACACTATCGTGATGGTATCGTAGTCTAACGCTATCGTGATGGTATCGTAGTCTAACGCTATCGTGATGGTATCGTAGTCTAACGCTATCGTGATGGTATCGTAGTCTAACGCTATCGTGATGGTATCGTAGAGTAAAACTATCGTGATGGTATCGTAGTCTAACACTATCGTGATGGTATCGTAGTCTAACAATATCGTGATGGTATCGTAGTCTAACACTATCGTGATGGTATCGTAGTCTAACACTATCGTGATGGTATCGTAGTCTAACACTATAGTGATGGTATCGTAGAGTAAAACTATCGTGATGGTATCGTAGTCTAACACTATCGTGATGGTATCGTAGTCTAACACGATCGTGATGGTATCGTAGTCTAACACTATCGTGATGGTATCGTAGTCTAACACTATCGTGATGGTATCGTAGTCTAACGCTATCGTGATGGTATCGTAGTCTAACACTATCGTGATGGTATCGTAGTCTAACACTATCGTGATGGTATCATAGAGTAAAACTATTGTGATGGTATCGTAGTCTAACACTATTGTGATGGTATCGTAGTCTAACACTATCGTGATGGTATCGTAGTCTAACACTATCGTGATGGTATCGTAGTCTAACACTATTGTGATGGTATCGTAGTCTAACGCTATCGTGATGGTATCGTAGTCTCACGCTATCGTGATGGTATCGTAGTGTAACGCTATCATGATTGTATCGTAGTCTAACGCTATCGTGATGGTATCGTAGTCTAACACTATCGTGATGGTATCGTAGTCTAACACTATCGTGATGGTATCGTAGTATAACACTATCGTGATGGTATCGTAGTCTAACACTATCGTGATGGTATCGTAGTCTAACGCTATCGTGATGGTATCGTAGTCTAACGCTATCGTGATGGTATCGTAGTCTAACGCTATCGTGATGGTATCGTAGAGTAAAACTATCGTGATGGTATCGTAGTCTAACACTATCGTGATGGTATCGTAGTCTAACACTATTGTGATGGTATAGTAGTCTAACGCTATCGTGATGGTATCGTAGTCTCACGCTATCGTGATGGTATCGTAGTGTAACGCTATCATGATTGTATCGTAGTCTAACGCTATTGTGATGGTATCGTAGTCTAACACTATCGTGATGGTATCGTAGTCTAACACTATCGTGATGGTATCGTAGTATAACACTATCGTGATGGTATCGTAGTCTAACACTATCGTGATGGTATCGTAGTCTAACGCTATCGTGATGGTATCGTAGTCTAACGCTATCGTGATGGTATCGTAGTCTAACGCTATCGTGATGGTATCGTAGAGTAAAACTATCGTGATGGTATCGTAGTCTAACACTATCGTGATGGTATCGTAGTCTAACAATATCGTGATGGTATCGTAGTCTAACACTATCGTGATGGTATCGTAGTCTAACACTATCGTGATGGTATCGTAGTCTAACACTATAGTGATGGTATCGTAGAGTAAAACTATCGTGATGGTATCGTAGTCTAACACTATCGTGATGGTATCGTAGTCTAACACTATCGTGATGGTATCATAGAGTAAAACTATTGTGATGGTATCGTAGTCTAACACTATTGTGATGGTATCGTAGTCTAACACTATCGTGATGGCATCGTAGTCTAACACTATCGTGATGGTATCGTAGTCTAACACTATTGTGATGGTATCGTAGTCTAACGCTATCGTGATGGTATCGTAGTCTAACGCTATCGTGATGGTATCGTAGTCTAACGCTATCGTGATTGTATCGTAGTCTAACGCTATCGTGATGGTATCGTAGTCTAACACTATCGTGATGGTATCGTAGTCTAACACTATCGTGATGGTATCATCGAGTAAAACTATTGTGATGGTATCGTAGTCTAACACTATTGTGATGGTATCGTAGTCTAACACTATCGTGATGGTATCGTAGTCTAACACTATCGTGATGGTATAGTAGTCTAACACTATTGTGATGGTATCGTAGTCTAACGCTATCGTGATGGTATCGTAGTCTCACGCTATCGTGATGGTATCGTAGTGTAACGCTATCGTGATTGTATCGTAGTCTAACGCTATCGTGATGGTATCGTAGTCTAACACTATCGTGATGGTATCGTAGTCTAACACTATCGTGATGGTATCGTAGTATAACACTATCGTGATGGTATCGTAGTCTAACGCTATCGTGATGGTATCGTAGTCTAACGCTATCGTGATGGTATCGTAGTCTAACGCTATCGTGATGGTATCGTAGTCTAACGCTATCGTGATGGTATCGTAGAGTAAAACTATCGTGATGGTATCGTAGTCTAACACTATCGTGATGGTATCGTAGTCTAACAATATCGTGATGGTATCGTAGTCTAACACTATCGTGATGGTATCGTAGTCTAACACTATCGTGATGGTATCGTAGTCTAACACTATAGTGATGGTATCGTAGAGTAAAACTATCGTGATGGTATCGTAGTCTAACACTATCGTGATGGTATCGTAGTCTAACACTATCGTGATGGTATCGTAGTCTAACACTATCGTGATGGTATCGTAGTCTAACACTATCGTGATGGTATCGTAGTCTAACGCTATCGTGATGGTATCGTAGTCTAACACTATCGTGATGGTATCGTAGTCTAACACTATCGTGATGGTATCATAGAGTAAAACTATTGTGATGGTATCGTAGTCTAACACTATTGTGATGGTATCGTAGTCTAACACTATCGTGATGGTATCGTAGTCTAACACTATCGTGATGGTATCGTAGTCTAACACTATTGTGATGGTATCGTAGTCTAACGCTATCGTGATGGTATCGTAGTCTCACGCTATCGTGATGGTATCGTAGTGTAACGCTATCGTGATTGTATCGTAGTCTAACGCTATCGTGATGGTATCGTAGTCTAACACTATCGTGATGGTATCGTAGTCTAACACTATCGTGATGGTATCGTAGTATAACACTATCGTGATGGTATCGTAGTCTAACACTATCGTGATGGTATCGTAGTCTAACGCTATCGTGATGGTATCGTAGTCTAACGCTATCGTGATGGTATCGTAGTCTAACGCTATCGTGATGGTATCGTAGAGTAAAACTATCGTGATGGTATCGTAGTCTAACACTATCGTGATGGTATCGTAGTCTAACAATATCGTGATGGTATCGTAGTCTAACACTATCGTGATGGTATCGTAGTCTAACACTATCGTGATGGTATCGTAGCCTAACACTATAGTGATGGTATCGTAGAGTAAAACTATCGTGATGGTATCGTAGTCTAACACTATCGTGATGGTATCGTAGTCTAACACTATCGTGATGGTATCGTAGTCTAACACTATCGTGATGGTATCGTAGTCTAACACTATCGTGATGGTATCGTAGTCTAACGCTATCGTGATGGTATCGTAGTCTAACACTATCGTGATGGTATCGTAGTCTAACACTATCGTGATGGTATCGTCGTCTAACGCTATCGTGATGGTATCGTAGAGTAAAACTATCGTGATGGTATCGTAGTCTAACGCTATCGTGATGGTATCGTAGAGTAAAACTATCGTGATGGTATCGTAGTCTAACACTATCGTGATGGTATCGTAGTCTAACACTATCGTGATGGTATCGTAGTCTAACGCTACCGTGATGGTATCGTAGTCTAACACTATCGTGATGGTATCGTAGTCTAACACTATCGTGATGGTATCGTAGTCTAACACTATCGTGATGGTATCGTAGTCTAACGCTACCGTGATGGTATCGTAGAGTAAAACTATTGTGATGGTATCGTAGTCTAACACTATCGTGATGGTATCGTAGTCTAACACTATCGTGATGGTATCGTAGTCTAACACTATCGTGATGGTATCGTAGAGTAAAACTATCGTGATGGTATCGTAGTCTAACACTATCGTGATGGTATCGTAGTCTAACACTATCGTGATGGTATCGTAGAGTAAAACTATTGTGATGGTATCGTAGTCTAACACTATCGTGATGGTATCGTAGTCTAACACTATCGTGATGGTATCGTAGTCTAACACTATCGTGATGGTATCGTAGAGTAAAACTATCGTGATGGTATCGTAGTCTAACACTATCGTGATGGTATCGTAGTCTAACGGTATCGTGATGGTATCGTAGAGTAAAACTATCGTGATGGTATCGTAGTCTAACACTATCGTGATGGTATCGTAGTCTAACACTATCGTGATGGTATCGTAGTCTAACACTATCGTGATGGTATCGTAGTCTAACGCTATCGTGATGGTATCGTAGTCTAACGCTATCGTGATGGTATCGTAGTCTAACGCTATCGTGATGGTATCGTAGAGTAAAACTATCGTGATGGTATCGTAGTCTAACACTATCGTGATGGTATCGTAGTCTAACAATATCGTGATGGTATCGTAGTCTAACACTATCGTGATGGTATCGTAGTCTAACACTATCGTGATGGTATCGTAGCCTAACACTATAGTGATGGTATCGTAGAGTAAAACTATCGTGATGGTATCGTAGTCTAACACTATCGTGATGGTATCGTAGTCTAACACTATCGTGATGGTATCGTAGTCTAACACTATCGTGATGGTATCGTAGTCTAACACTATCGTGATGGTATCGTAGTCTAACGCTATCGTGATGGTATCGTAGTCTAACACTATCGTGATGGTATCGTAGTCTAACACTATCGTGATGGTATCGTCGTCTAACGCTATCGTGATGGTATCGTAGAGTAAAACTATCGTGATGGTATCGTAGTCTAACGCTATCGTGATGGTATCGTAGAGTAAAACTATCGTGATGGTATCGTAGTCTAACACTATCGTGATGGTATCGTAGTCTAACACTATCGTGATGGTATCGTAGTCTAACGCTACCGTGATGGTATCGTAGTCTAACACTATCGTGATGGTATCGTAGTCTAACACTATCGTGATGGTATCGTAGTCTAACACTATCGTGATGGTATCGTAGTCTAACGCTACCGTGATGGTATCGTAGAGTAAAACTATTGTGATGGTATCGTAGTCTAACACTATCGTGATGGTATCGTAGTCTAACACTATCGTGATGGTATCGTAGTCTAACACTATCGTGATGGTATCGTAGAGTAAAACTATCGTGATGGTATCGTAGTCTAACACTATCGTGATGGTATCGTAGTCTAACACTATCGTGATGGTATCGTAGAGTAAAACTATTGTGATGGTATCGTAGTCTAACACTATCGTGATGGTATCGTAGTCTAACACTATCGTGATGGTATCGTAGTCTAACACTATCGTGATGGTATCGTAGAGTAAAACTATCGTGATGGTATCGTAGTCTAACACTATCGTGATGGTATCGTAGTCTAACGGTATCGTGATGGTATCGTAGAGTAAAACTATCGTGATGGTATCGTAGTCTAACACTATCGTGATGGTATCGTAGTCTAACACTATCGTGATGGTATCGTAGTCTAACACTATCGTGATGGTATCGTAGTCTAACACTATCGTGATGGTATCGTAGTCTAACGCTACCGTGATGGTATCGTAGTCTAACGCTATCGTGATGGTATCGTAGAGTAAAACTATCGTGATGGTATCGTAGTCTAACACTATCGTGAAGGTATCGTAGAGTAAAACTATCGTGATGGTATCGTAGTCTAACACTATCGTGATGGTATCGTAGTCTAACACTATCGTGATGGTATCGTAGTCTAACACTATCGTGATGGTATCGTAGTCTAACGCTACCGTGATGGTATCGTAGTCTAACGCTATCGTGATGGTATCGTAGAGTAAAACTATCGTGATGGTATCGTAGTCTAACGCTATCGTGATGGTATCATAGTCTAACGCTATCGTGATGGTATCGTAGTCCAACGCTACCGTGATGGTATCGTAGTCTAACACTATCGTGATGGTATCGTAGTCTAACGCTATCGTGATGGTATCATAGTCTAACGCTATCGTGATGGTATCGTAGTCCAACACTACCGTGATGGTATCGTAGTCTAACACTATCGTGATGGTATCGTAGTCTAACACTATCGTGATGGTATCGTAGTCTAACACTATCGGGATGGAATCGTAGTCTAACGCTATCGTGATGGTATCGTAGAGTAAACTATCGTGATGGTATCGTAGTCTAACACTATCGTGATGGTATCGTAGTCTAACACTATCGTGATGGTATCGTAGTCTAACGCTATCGTGATGGTATCGTAGAGTAAAACTATCGTGATGGTATCGTAGTCTAACACTATTGTGATGGTATCGTAGAGTAAAACTATCGTGATGGTATCGTAGTCTAACACTATCGTGATGGTATCGTAGTCTAACGCTACCGTGATGGTATCGTAGTCTAAAACTATCGTGATGGTATCGTAGAGTAAAACGATCGTGATGGTATCATAGAGTAAAACTATCGTGATGGTATCGTAGTCTAACACTATCGTGATGGTATCGCAGTCTAACGCTATCCTGATGGTATCGTAGTCTAAAACTATCGTGATGGTATCGTAGTCTAACACTATCGTGATGGTATCGTAGAGTAAAACTATCATGATGGTATCGTAGTCTAACACTATCATGATGGTATCATAGAGTAAAACTATTGTGATGGTATCGTAGTCTAACACTATTGTGATGGTATCGTAGTCTAACACTATCGTGATGGCATCGTAGTCTAACACTATCGTGATGGTATCGTAGTCTAACACTATTGTGATGGTATCGTAGTCTAACGCTATCGTGATGGTATCGTAGTCTAACGCTATCGTGATGGTATCGTAGTCTAACGCTATCGTGATTGTATCGTAGTCTAACGCTATCGTGATGGTATCGTAGTCTAACACTATCGTGATGGTATCGTAGTCTAACACTATCGTGATGGTATCATAGAGTAAAACTATTGTGATGGTATCGTAGTCTAACACTATTGTGATGGTATCGTAGTCTAACACTATCGTGATGGTATCGTAGTCTAACACTATCGTGATGGTATAGTAGTCTAACACTATTGTGATGGTATCGTAGTCTAACGCTATCGTGATGGTATCGTAGTCTCACGCTATCGTGATGGTATCGTAGTGTAACGCTATCGTGATTGTATCGTAGTCTAACGCTATCGTGATGGTATCGTAGTCTAACACTATCGTGATGGTATCGTAGTCTAACACTATCGTGATGGTATCGTAGTATAACACTATCGTGATGGTATCGTAGTCTAACGCTATCGTGATGGTATCGTAGTCTAACGCTATCGTGATGGTATCGTAGTCTAACGCTATCGTGATGGTATCGTAGTCTAACGCTATCGTGATGGTATCGTAGAGTAAAACTATCGTGATGGTATCGTAGTCTAACACTATCGTGATGGTATCGTAGTCTAACAATATCGTGATGGTATCGTAGTCTAACACTATCGTGATGGTATCGTAGTCTAACACTATCGTGATGGTATCGTAGTCTAACACTATAGTGATGGTATCGTAGAGTAAAACTATCGTGATGGTATCGTAGTCTAACACTATCGTGATGGTATCGTAGTCTAACACGATCGTGATGGTATCGTAGTCTAACACTATCGTGATGGTATCGTAGTCTAACACTATCGTGATGGTATCGTAGTCTAACGCTATCGTGATGGTATCGTAGTCTAACACTATCGTGATGGTATCGTAGTCTAACACTATCGTGATGGTATCATAGAGTAAAACTATTGTGATGGTATCGTAGTCTAACACTATTGTGATGGTATCGTAGTCTAACACTATCGTGATGGTATCGTAGTCTAACACTATCGTGATGGTATCGTAGTCTAACACTATTGTGATGGTATCGTAGTCTAACGCTATCGTGATGGTATCGTAGTCTCACGCTATCGTGATGGTATCGTAGTGTAACGCTATCATGATTGTATCGTAGTCTAACGCTATCGTGATGGTATCGTAGTCTAACACTATCGTGATGGTATCGTAGTCTAACACTATCGTGATGGCATCGTAGTCTAACACTATCGTGATGGTATCGTAGTCTAACACTATTGTGATGGTATCGTAGTCTAACGCTATCGTGATGGTATCGTAGTCTAACGCTATCGTGATGGTATCGTAGTCTAACGCTATCGTGATTGTATCGTAGTCTAACGCTATCGTGATGGTATCGTAGTCTAACACTATCGTGATGGTATCGTAGTCTAACACTATCGTGATGGTATCATAGAGTAAAACTATTGTGATGGTATCGTAGTCTAACACTATTGTGATGGTATCGTAGTCTAACACTATCGTGATGGTATCGTAGTCTAACACTATCGTGATGGTATAGTAGTCTAACACTATTGTGATGGTATCGTAGTCTAACGCTATCGTGATGGTATCGTAGTCTCACGCTATCGTGATGGTATCGTAGTGTAACGCTATCGTGATTGTATCGTAGTCTAACGCTATCGTGATGGTATCGTAGTCTAACACTATCGTGATGGTATCGTAGTCTAACACTATCGTGATGGTATCGTAGTATAACACTATCGTGATGGTATCGTAGTCTAACGCTATCGTGATGGTATCGTAGTCTAACGCTATCGTGATGGTATCGTAGTCTAACGCTATCGTGATGGTATCGTAGTCTAACGCTATCGTGATGGTATCGTAGAGTAAAACTATCGTGATGGTATCGTAGTCTAACACTATCGTGATGGTATCGTAGTCTAACAATATCGTGATGGTATCGTAGTCTAACACTATCGTGATGGTATCGTAGTCTAACACTATCGTGATGGTATCGTAGTCTAACACTATAGTGATGGTATCGTAGAGTAAAACTATCGTGATGGTATCGTAGTCTAACACTATCGTGATGGTATCGTAGTCTAACACGATCGTGATGGTATCGTAGTCTAACACTATCGTGATGGTATCGTAGTCTAACACTATCGTGATGGTATCGTAGTCTAACGCTATCGTGATGGTATCGTAGTCTAACACTATCGTGATGGTATCGTAGTCTAACACTATCGTGATGGTATCATAGAGTAAAACTATTGTGATGGTATCGTAGTCTAACACTATTGTGATGGTATCGTAGTCTAACACTATCGTGATGGTATCGTAGTCTAACACTATCGTGATGGTATCGTAGTCTAACACTATTGTGATGGTATCGTAGTCTAACGCTATCGTGATGGTATCGTAGTCTCACGCTATCGTGATGGTATCGTAGTGTAACGCTATCATGATTGTATCGTAGTCTAACGCTATCGTGATGGTATCGTAGTCTAACACTATCGTGATGGTATCGTAGTCTAACACTATCGTGATGGTATCGTAGTATAACACTATCGTGATGGTATCGTAGTCTAACACTATCGTGATGGTATCGTAGTCTAACGCTATCGTGATGGTATCGTAGTCTAACGCTATCGTGATGGTATCGTAGTCTAACGCTATCGTGATGGTATCGTAGAGTAAAACTATCGTGATGGTATCGTAGTCTAACACTATCGTGATGGTATCGTAGTCTAACACTATCGTGATGGTATCGTAGTCTAACGCTATCGTGATGGTATCGTAGTCTAACACTATCGTGATGGTATCGTAGTCTAACACTATCGTGATGGTATCATAGAGTAAAACTATTGTGATGGTATCGTAGTCTAACACTATTGTGATGGTATCGTAGTCTAACACTATCGTGATGGTATCGTAGTCTAACACTATCGTGATGGTATCGTAGTCTAACACTATTGTGATGGTATCGTAGTCTAACGCTATCGTGATGGTATCGTAGTCTCACGCTATCGTGATGGTATCGTAGTGTAACGCTATCATGATTGTATCGTAGTCTAACGCTATCGTGATGGTATCGTAGTCTAACACTATCGTGATGGTATCGTAGTCTAACACTATCGTGATGGTATCGTAGTATAACACTATCGTGATGGTATCGTAGTCTAACACTATCGTGATGGTATCGTAGTCTAACGCTATCGTGATGGTATCGTAGTCTAACGCTATCGTGATGGTATCGTAGTCTAACGCTATCGTGATGGTATCGTAGAGTAAAACTATCGTGATGGTATCGTAGTCTAACACTATCGTGATGGTATCGTAGTCTAACACTATTGTGATGGTATAGTAGTCTAACGCTATCGTGATGGTATCGTAGTCTCACGCTATCGTGATGGTATCGTAGTGTAACGCTATCATGATTGTATCGTAGTCTAACGCTATTGTGATGGTATCGTAGTCTAACACTATCGTGATGGTATCGTAGTCTAACACTATCGTGATGGTATCGTAGTATAACACTATCGTGATGGTATCGTAGTCTAACACTATCGTGATGGTATCGTAGTCTAACGCTATCGTGATGGTATCGTAGTCTAACGCTATCGTGATGGTATCGTAGTCTAACGCTATCGTGATGGTATCGTAGAGTAAAACTATCGTGATGGTATCGTAGTCTAACACTATCGTGATGGTATCGTAGTCTAACAATATCGTGATGGTATCGTAGTCTAACACTATCGTGATGGTATCGTAGTCTAACACTATCGTGATGGTATCGTAGTCTAACACTATAGTGATGGTATCGTAGAGTAAAACTATCGTGATGGTATCGTAGTCTAACACTATCGTGATGGTATCGTAGTCTAACACTATCGTGATGGTATCATAGAGTAAAACTATTGTGATGGTATCGTAGTCTAACACTATTGTGATGGTATCGTAGTCTAACACTATCGTGATGGCATCGTAGTCTAACACTATCGTGATGGTATCGTAGTCTAACACTATTGTGATGGTATCGTAGTCTAACGCTATCGTGATGGTATCGTAGTCTAACGCTATCGTGATGGTATCGTAGTCTAACGCTATCGTGATTGTATCGTAGTCTAACGCTATCGTGATGGTATCGTAGTCTAACACTATCGTGATGGTATCGTAGTCTAACACTATCGTGATGGTATCATCGA
Organism: Antennarius striatus; assembly: GCF_040054535.1. Lineage (NCBI taxonomy): Eukaryota > Metazoa > Chordata > Actinopteri > Lophiiformes > Antennariidae > Antennarius > Antennarius striatus. Next base: position 18,957,250 of record NC_090794.1, on the reverse strand, counting down.
GTAAAACTATTGTGATGGTATCGTAGTCTAACACTATTGTGATGGTATCGTAGTCTAACACTATCGTGATGGTATCGTAGTCTAACACTATCGTGATGGTATAGTAGTCTAACACTATTGTGATGGTATCGTAGTCTAACGCTATCGTGATGGTATCGTAGTCTCACGCTATCGTGATGGTATCGTAGTGTAACGCTATCGTGATTGTATCGTAGTCTAACGCTATCGTGATGGTATCGTAGTCTAACACTATCGTGATGGTATCGTAGTCTAACACTATCGTGATGGTATCGTAGTCTAACGCTATCGTGATGGTATCGTAGTCTAACGCTATCGTGATGGTATCGTAGTCTAACGCTATCGTGATGGTATCGTAGTCTAACGCTATCGTGATGGTATCGTAGAGTAAAACTATCGTGATGGTATCGTAGTCTAACACTATCGTGATGGTATCGTAGTCTAACAATATCGTGATGGTATCGTAGTCTAACACTATCGTGATGGTATCGTAGTCTAACACTATCGTGATGGTATCGTAGTCTAACACTATAGTGATGGTATCGTAGAGTAAAACTATCGTGATGGTATCGTAGTCTAACACTATCGTGATGGTATCGTAGTCTAACACTATCGTGATGGTATCGTAGTCTAACACTATCGTGATGGTATCGTAGTCTAACACTATCGTGATGGTATCGTAGTCTAACGCTATCGTGATGGTATCGTAGTCTAACTCTATCGTGATGGTATCGTAGTCTAACACTATCGTGATGGTATCATAGAGTAAAACTATTGTGATGGTATCGTAGTCTAACACTATTGTGATGGTATCGTAGTCTAACACTATCGTGATGGTATCGTAGTCTAACACTATCGTGATGGTATCGTAGTCTAACACTATTGTGATGGTATCGTAGTCTAACGCTATCGTGATGGTATCGTAGTCTCACGCTATCGTGATGGTATCGTAGTGTAACGCTATCGTGATTGTATCGTAGTCTAACGCTATCGTGATGGTATCGTAGTCTAACACTATCGTGATGGTATCGTAGTCTAACACTATCGTGATGGTATCGTAGTATAACACTATCGTGATGGTATCGTAGTCTAACACTATCGTGATGGTATCGTAGTCTAACGCTATCGTGATGGTATCGTAGTCTAACGCTATCGTGATGGTATCGTAGTCTAACGCTATCGTGATGGTATCGTAGAGTAAAACTATCGTGATGGTATCGTAGTCTAACACTATCGTGATGGTATCGTAGTCTAACAATATCGTGATGGTATCGTAGTCTAACACTATCGTGATGGTATCGTAGTCTAACACTATCGTGATGGTATCGTAGCCTAACACTATAGTGATGGTATCGTAGAGTAAAACTATCGTGATGGTATCGTAGTCTAACACTATCGTGATGGTATCGTAGTCTAACACTATCGTGATGGTATCGTAGTCTAACACTATCGTGATGGTATCGTAGTCTAACACTATCGTGATGGTATCGTAGTCTAACGCTATCGTGATGGTATCGTAGTCTAACACTATCGTGATGGTATCGTAGTCTAACACTATCGTGATGGTATCGTCGTCTAACGCTATCGTGATGGTATCGTAGAGTAAAACTATCGTGATGGTATCGTAGTCTAACGCTATCGTGATGGTATCGTAGAGTAAAACTATCGTGATGGTATCGTAGTCTAACACTATCGTGATGGTATCGTAGTCTAACACTATCGTGATGGTATCGTAGTCTAACGCTACCGTGATGGTATCGTAGTCTAACACTATCGTGATGGTATCGTAGTCTAACACTATCGTGATGGTATCGTAGTCTAACACTATCGTGATGGTATCGTAGTCTAACGCTACCGTGATGGTATCGTAGAGTAAAACTATTGTGATGGTATCGTAGTCTAACACTATCGTGATGGTATCGTAGTCTAACACTATCGTGATGGTATCGTAGTCTAACACTATCGTGATGGTATCGTAGAGTAAAACTATCGTGATGGTATCGTAGTCTAACACTATCGTGATGGTATCGTAGTCTAACACTATCGTGATGGTATCGTAGAGTAAAACTATTGTGATGGTATCGTAGTCTAACACTATCGTGATGGTATCGTAGTCTAACACTATCGTGATGGTATCGTAGTCTAACACTATCGTGATGGTATCGTAGAGTAAAACTATCGTGATGGTATCGTAGTCTAACACTATCGTGATGGTATCGTAGTCTAACGGTATCGTGATGGTATCGTAGAGTAAAACTATCGTGATGGTATCGTAGTCTAACACTATCGTGATGGTATCGTAGTCTAACACTATCGTGATGGTATCGTAGTCTAACACTATCGTGATGGTATCGTAGTCTAACACTATCGTGATGGTATCGTAGTCTAACGCTACCGTGATGGTATCGTAGTCTAACGCTATCGTGATGGTATCGTAGAGTAAAACTATCGTGATGGTATCGTAGTCTAACACTATCGTGAAGGTATCGTAGAGTAAAACTATCGTGATGGTATCGTAGTCTAACACTATCGTGATGGTATCGTAGTCTAACACTATCGTGATGGTATCGTAGTCTAACACTATCGTGATGGTATCGTAGTCTAACGCTACCGTGATGGTATCGTAGTCTAACGCTATCGTGATGGTATCGTAGAGTAAAACTATCGTGATGGTATCGTAGTCTAACGCTATCGTGATGGTATCATAGTCTAACGCTATCGTGATGGTATCGTAGTCCAACGCTACCGTGATGGTATCGTAGTCTAACACTATCGTGATGGTATCGTAGTCTAACACTATCGTGATGGTATCATAGTCTAACGCTATCGTGATGGTATCGTAGTCCAACACTACCGTGATGGTATCGTAGTCTAACACTATCGTGATGGTATCGTAGTCTAACACTATCGTGATGGTATCGTAGTCTAACACTATCGGGATGGAATCGTAGTCTAACGCTATCGTGATGGTATCGTAGAGTAAACTATCGTGATGGTATCGTAGTCTAACACTATCGTGATGGTATCGTAGTCTAACACTATCGTGATGGTATCGTAGTCTAACGCTATCGTGATGGTATCGTAGAGTAAAACTATCGTGATGGTATCGTAGTCTAACACTATTGTGATGGTATCGTAGAGTAAAACTATCGTGATGGTATCGTAGTCTAACACTATCGTGATGGTATCGTAGTCTAACGCTACCGTGATGGTATCGTAGTCTAAAACTATCGTGATGGTATCGTAGAGTAAAACGATCGTGATGGTATCATAGAGTAAAACTATCGTGATGGTATCGTAGTCTAACACTATCGTGATGGTATCGCAGTCTAACGCTATCCTGATGGTATCGTAGTCTAAAACTATCGTGATGGTATCGTAGTCTAACACTATCGTGATGGTATCGTAGAGTAAAACTATCATGATGGTATCGTAGTCTAACACTATCATGATGGTATCATAGAGTAAAACTATTGTGATGGTATCGTAGTCTAACACTATTGTGATGGTATCGTAGTCTAACACTATCGTGATGGCATCGTAGTCTAACACTATCGTGATGGTATCGTAGTCTAACACTATTGTGATGGTATCGTAGTCTAACGCTATCGTGATGGTATCGTAGTCTAACGCTATCGTGATGGTATCGTAGTCTAACGCTATCGTGATTGTATCGTAGTCTAACGCTATCTCGATGGTATCGTAGTCTAACACTATCGTGATGGTATCGTAGTCTAACACTATCGTGATGGTATCATAGAGTAAAACTATTGTGATGGTATCGTAGTCTAACACTATTGTGATGGTATCGTAGTCTAACACTATCGTGATGGTATCGTAGTCTAACACTATCGTGATGGTATAGTAGTCTAACACTATTGTGATGGTATCGTAGTCTAACGCTATCGTGATGGTATCGTAGTCTCACGCTATCGTGATGGTATCGTAGTGTAACGCTATCGTGATTGTATCGTAGTCTAACGCTATCGTGATGGTATCGTAGTCTAACACTATCGTGATGGTATCGTAGTCTAACACTATCGTGATGGTATCGTAGTATAACACTATCGTGATGGTATCGTAGTCTAACGCTATCGTGATGGTATCGTAGTCTAACGCTATCGTGATGGTATCGTAGTCTAACGCTATCGTGATGGTATCGTAGTCTAACGCTATCGTGATGGTATCGTAGAGTAAAACTATCGTGATGGTATCGTAGTCTAACACTATCGTGATGGTATCGTAGTCTAACAATATCGTGATGGTATCGTAGTCTAACACTATCGTGATGGTATCGTAGTCTAACACTATCGTGATGGTATCGTAGTCTAACACTATAGTGATGGTATCGTAGAGTAAAACTATCGTGATGGTATCGTAGTCTAACACTATCGTGATGGTATCGTAGTCTAACACGATCGTGATGGTATCGTAGTCTAACACTATCGTGATGGTATCGTAGTCTAACACTATCGTGATGGTATCGTCGTCTAACGCTATCGTGATGGTATCGTAGAGTAAAACTATCGTGATGGTATCGTAGTCTAACGCTATCGTGATGGTATCGTAGAGTAAAACTATCGTGATGGTATCGTAGTCTAACACTATCGTGATGGTATAGTAGTCTAACACTATCGTGATGGTATCGTAGTCTAACGCTACCGTGATGGTATCGTAGTCTAACACTATCGTGATGGTATCGTAGTCTAACACTATCGTGATGGTATCGTAGTCTAACACTATCGTGATGGTATCGTAGTCTAACGCTACCGTGATGGTATCGTAGAGTAAAACTATTGTGATGGTATCGTAGTCTAACACTATCGTGATGGTATCGTAGTCTAACACTATCGTGATGGTATCGTAGTCTAACACTATCGTGATGGTATCGTAGAGTAAAACTATCGTGATGGTATCGTAGTCTAACACTATCGTGATGGTATCGTAGTCTAACACTATCGTGATGGTATCGTAGAGTAAAATTATTGTGATGGTATCGTAGTCTAACACTATCGTGATGGTATCGTAGTCTAACACTATCGTGATGGTATCGTAGTCTAACACTATCGTGATGGTATCGTAGAGTAAAACTATCGTGATGGTATCGTAGTCTAACACTATCGTGATGGTATCGTAGAGTAAAACTATCGTGATGGTATCGTAGTCTAACACTATCGTGATGGTATCGTAGAGTAAAACTATCGTGATGGTATCGTAGTCTAACGCTATCGTGATGGTATCGTAGAGTAAAACTATCGTGATGGTATCGTAGTCTAACACTATCGTGATGGTATCGTAGTCTAACACTATCGTGATGGTATCGTAGTCTAACACTATCGTGATGGTATCGTAGTCTAACACTATCGTGATGGTATCGTGACCATCGGCAGCTCACGGTTCCAGTAGACCGGGTAGCACTCCTTCTCCCGGATGTCCACCTCGTACAGCCCCCCTCGGACACACACTGTCTCCGTGGTGACCGAGTCGTCCGCCTCCTCTGCCCCCGATCGCCGCTCCATCGCCGGCTCCGCCCCGACATGTCCCCCGTCCAGCGTCCCGTTCTCGGGGCGGATGTCAGCGGGTGTGTTGGCTTCTCTCCCGTCGGGCCAGGCGGGGTCTGAACGCTGGTTGATGCTGTCGGGATGCTGCTCGCAGAACCTCCGGTACTGCATTTCGATCTTCAGAGAATCATGTCCGACAAACGGCTTCCACGTCCGCTTGTCCTCTCTGTAGAACCAGCGGACCTCCTCCGGTCCCAGCTCGGTGACCACCTCCCCGCGGTGTCTGGAGCTGTTGGAGCGAACGCGCTTCCTGCAGGCGGCGTCCCCGTCACTTTCAGCGTAGCTGGACTCGATGGACAGGTAGGATGAGTCCGGGAATCCGTCCCCACCCAGGCCCAGCATCATGTCCTCCAGCGGGAGGTGCCGGTCCAGACCCAGCGGGGCTCTGTCCTCCACCTGTCCGGTGAACGCATCCCCGGGCAGGTCCCACTGGCTGCTGCCGGGGCTCCGCCGGATGACGGGCTGCTCCTCCGTGAGGCTCATTGTGGACTAACCGGTCAGAGGGAGCATCTGTCCGGCTGGAGCACCAGATAAACACTGCTCCGATGTTACACACACACACACACACACACACACACACACACACACACACACACACACACACACACACACACACACACACACACACACACACACACACACACACACACACACACACACACACACACTGGAACAATCAACGCGACTGACTCCACTTCCTGTTCACACCTTCAAAATAATCTACAGTCCACACCAGTCTTTATAACACAAGGTTCACGTTTGAAACGAGGGGCGGTGAATGCCTACTAACAAAGACTAAATTCTTTTTTTCCTTTTGACCTTTTAGCTGCCTTTACTGCGTAAAGCTTTTAAGTAACATCAGTTCTTTTCATAACCATAAAACATAAATTCCTTTTATTTTTTTAAATCCTTAAAATACCAGTTTTGTTTGGGAAATTTCAAAAAAACTTTATATATTATCAGTGCCACATAGTACTGTATGTCACTGTATTAATTGTAGCTACAGCTAATGTAATCAGGGAGACAGTAGGAGAGTACTTTGTGTGTCATCTGGAAGGAAAGTAGATAAGGACACTTGGTGGTGGAATGAGGAGGTACAGGAGTGTATACAGAGAAAGAGGTTAGCTAAGAAGAAGTGGGACACTGAGAGGACTGAGGAAAGTAGACAGGAGTACAGGGAGATGCAGCGTAAGGTGAAGGTAGAGGTAGCAAAGGCCAAACAAGAAGCTTATGATGACTTGTATGCTAGGTTGGACAGTAAGGAGGGAGAGACTGGTTGGCAAGACAGAGAGACAGAGATGGGAAGGACGTGCAGCAGGTTAGGGTGATTAAGGATAGGGATGGAAGTCTATTGACAGGTGCCAGTAGTGTGATGGGAAGATGGAAAGAGTACTTTGAAGAGTTGATGAACGTGGAAAATGAGAGAGAACAAAGACTAGAAGAGGTGACTGTTGTGGACCAGGATGTAGCAAAGATTAGTCAGGATGAAGTGAGGAGGGCACTGAAGAGGATGAAGAGTGGAAAGGCAGTCGGTCCTGATGATATACCTGTAGAGGTATGGAAGTGTCTAGGAGAGGTGGCAGTAGAGTTTCTGACTGGGTTGTTCAACAGGATCTTAGATAGTGAGAAGATGCCTGAGGAATGGAGGAGAAGTGTGCCGGTGCCCATTTTTGAGAACAAGGGAGATGTGCAGAGTTGTGGCAACTACAGAGGAATAAAGCTGATGAGCCATACAATGAAGTTATGGGAAAGAGTAGTTGAAGGAACAGGTGGAGGAGAAGCTAGAGAGGTGGAGGTTTGTCCTGGAAAGGAGAGGAATGAAGGTTAACCGCAGTAAGACAGAGTACATGTGTGTGAATGAGAGGGACCCAAGTGGAAGAGTGAGGTTACAGGGAGAAGAGATCAAGAAGGTGGAGGATTTGAAGTACTTAGGGTCAACAGTCCAGAGCAATGGAGAGTGTGGAAAAGAGGTGAAGAAGCGTGTCCAGGCAGGATGGAACGGGTGGAGGAAAGTGTCAGGTGTGATGTGTGATAGAAGAGTTTCAGCTAAAATGAAAGGAAAGGTGTACAAAACTGTGGTGAGACCAGCGATGTTGTTTGGTCTAGAGACAGTGTCACTGAGGAAAAGACAGGAGACAGAGCTGGAGGTAGCAGAGATGAAGATGCTGAGGTTCTCTCTGGGAGTGACCAGGATGGATAGGATCAGGAATGAGTACATCAGAGGGACAGCACATGTTAGAGGTTCTGGAGATAAAGTCAGAGAGGCCAGACTGAGATGGTTTGGACATGTCCAGAGGAGAGATAGTGAATATATTGGTAGAAGGATGCTGAGTTTTGAAATGCCAGGCAGGAGGCCTAGAGGAAGACCAAAGAGGAGGTTTGAGTTTGAGATATTTAACTGATTAACAGCACAGCTGATGGTTGTTAATTTTATTTTTAGTAGGGAAAGCAATAAGATGATGATGATGATGATGGTGATGATGATGATGTTGATGATGATGATGATGATGATGATGATGATGATGATGATGATGATTCTGACGGCATGCAGAACAGTGAGTAGGTATTGAGAAAAGGCTATCAGAGCATCTATGAGTGTACGCCACAGAGTTATATCGGACATGTTTGGCCCTGCAATAGTTTGTAGAAACAGAAATAAATAACACAGTGATTAGGGCGACGCAGCGGCGCATCAGGCAGCGCTGTCACTTCTTGGTTCGAGTCCCGCTCTTTATGGAGTTTGTATGTTCTCCCCGTGTCTGTGAGGGTTCTCTCCAGGTTGTCCGGTTTCCTCCCACCTCCAAAAAACATTTGCTTCAGGTGAATTGATCCCATTGTCCGTAGGTGTGAGCACATGTATCTGTCTTTAATGTGGCTCCACGGTGCACTGGCATCGCGCCTGGAGTGTACCCTGAATCATGTCTCAAGTCCGCTGGGATAGGCTCCAGCAACCACATGACCCATGGCAGTGGAAGAAGTGAGTACTGACAATGAATGGATGATTATAAAGGACATTTTCAACCCTTACAAGCATAATATCACCAAGTAGAACAGATCTGAGAGACAAGGGGGGGTGGGGGTATTCAGGTTAAACAAACACTCAGAATTTAGCATGTAGACCTGCAGGTTACATGGAGTAATCTGCATTCATCAGGACATATACACATTCAGTATGACAGGAATACAGAGATGATGCTGACACTACAATACATCTTTATACCGTAGGCGATGGAGGACAGTGGGCTGCTAGTAAAGGAAAGAAAAAAGCATCAGTCCTCACAGCTCTCAACTACAAGTTACAGTGTGTTTGGTGGTATTACCTGCATTGTGTAATTACTACACAAACCAGGTAATATTGTGAAATTACTACACAAACCAGGCAATATTTTGTGTAATTACTACACAAACCAGGTAATACCACAACGGGACACTGAACAGACTGTAGCCAACCAGAACAAAATATTGTCAATAAAACACTATCACTTCATTGTAGGAAAATCAATACTGAGTTTGAAATCCTATCACTCAGTCACTGCGGGAGGTCAAACACCATGACGCAGTGTGTTCTTCACTCAGTGAAGAAACCTCTGAGGAAGTGTTTCAAGAAAAGCAGGGACACCTTTACCCTCATCGACCTTTGGTGCTTTACATCCAGTCCAGCAGGGGGCGGTAATGCGCGGAGAACGTGTGTTCAGAGCATTAATAACAGTGAACAAGGAGGAACCGACAGCAGGAAGTGGTGTGGAGGTAAACATCGGTCCTGAGGGGAGATGGCCGCGGGGGTCCTGGTCACCCTGTATGAGTACTCCCCCCTGTTCTCCATCGGGCTGGTGTCGCTCTGCTTCCTCGTTACCGCCGCTATCGTGCTCGGCTGGTAGGTAGCATCGGGGGGGGTGTTAGCTCCTGCTAACGCTGTCCTGTAGATTAGACCTTCTTCTTCTCCTCTGGGCTTTTCCCTTCAGGGTCTCCACAGCCAATCAATTGCCTCCATCTAACCCTGTCTTCTCATCCTCTTCTCTCACACCAACTACCTTCATGTCCTCTTTCACTACATCCATAAACCTCCTCTTTGGTCTTCCTCTAGGCCTCCTGCCTGGCAGTTCAGAACTCAGCATCCTTCTACCAATATATTCACTATCTCTCCTCTGGACATGTCCAAACCATCTCAGTCTGGCCTCTCTGACTTTATCTCCAGAACCTCTAACATGTGCTGTCCCTCTGATGGACTCATTCCTGATCCTATCCATCCTGGTCACTCCCAGAGAGAACCTCAGCATCTTCATCTCTGCTACCTCCAGCTCTGTCTCCTGTCTTTTCCTCAGGGACACTGTCTCTAGACCAAACAACATCGCTGGTCTCACCACAGTTTTGTACACCTTTCCTTTCATTTTAGCTGAAACTCTTCTATCACACATCACACCTGACACTTTCCTCCACCCGTTCCATCCTGCCTGGACACGCTTCTTCACCTCTTTTCCACACTCTCCATTGCTCTGGACTGTTGAGCCTAAGTACTTCAAATCCTCCACCTTCTTGATCTCTTCTCCCTGTAACCTCACTCTTCCACTTTTTAGACCTGATGTTCATTAAAGGAGGTGATGCTAGGTGGCGCGGTGGACGGAGCTGTCACCACACAGCAAGAAGGTTCCGGGTTCGAGTCTCGCTCTGTGTGGAGAGTTTGCATGTTCTCGCCGTGTCTGGGGGGTTCCCTCTGGGTTCTCCGGCTTCCTCCCCCCTCCAGAAACATGAGCTTCAGGTGTTTGGAAGCGCACGTTTCAAAAACATGCACTTTTTGGAAACATGTAAGTTCATGTTCCCAAAAATGTACTTGCATGTTTGGGAACATGAACTGGTCGGTGTTGGAGCCTGGAGAGAACCGGTGGTGGTTCAGGAGTGTTTTGTGAAAAACTTGAATAAAGAGGTTCGTAGGAGGTGGGTACACAGAAAACTCACTCACACAATGAATCAAACCACTCCTATAGGGCTATAATAAATGTGTGATTTATTACACGCAGAGAATAGAGATATTAAGAAACAATACGTACAAACAACAAACAAACAATAAGTCAAAAGACCTCTATGATGCTAGACCAAATGTGTCGTTTAGTCCCCGCAGCGGATAGCAATGCAAACAAACAATTCTATGATGCTAGAATAAACTTGTAGTTTAATTCCCCACAGAGCACAGAAACAATTCTATGGTGCTAGAATAAACTTGTAGTTTAATTCCCCACAGAGCACAGAAACAATTCTATGATGCTAGAATAAACTTGTAGTTTAATTCCCCACAGAGCACAGACACAATTCTATGATGCTAGAATAAACTTGTAGTTTAATTCCCCACAGAGCACAGAAACAATTCTATGATGCTAGAATAAACTTGTAGTTTAATTCCCCACAGAGCACAGAAACAATTCTATGATGCTAGAATAAACTTGTAGTTTAATTCCCCACAGAGCACAGAAACAAACAAATATTTGGTTGAGCTAAGGCAATATATGGTGGCATTCCAAATATGCTTGGCCTCTTACCTTGACACAGGGAAGGAGAGCCCACAACCCAGGCAGAGTAGCTTCAACCAGGCTGGGCGTCCGTAGGTAACCCGCAGCTGACTCTCTCTTTCTTACTTTCTTTCTCTTCTTACTATCTTTCTCTCTCTCTTTCTTACTTTCTTTCTCTTCTTACTTTCTTTCTCTCTCTTACTTGAGACTGAAACTCCTCACCTTTTATACCTTTTAAGAAGAAAGGCCTGCATGCGAGCAGGAATGGCCAGTTCCAGCTCTCAGGCAGCCCTCCTTTTGGTGGTACCCCCCGCTGAGGAATAAACATCACCACCCTCGAGAATGCAATGTAGGAGGCTTTCACGCACTCGTAAACCATCTGTATCAGGAGACCTTACACCTTTGGAATGCACCAAACTTATCACACCAAAACTAAGAAAACTAAGAGATCTTTATTACACATTGGAATGTAATTTAAAGGCTTTCATGCACCCATAAAACATCTTACACCTTGACTGAAAACAGGTCTCCATCTCCTCTCCATCGGTTCTCCTTTGGTTCTCCATCTGGTTGGATGGGCTGTGACCTGCTGTGACCTCTTTGTCCAAACAAACTAAGATGTGACTTAGCCCAGCAGTTGCATGGAGAGGTTTTGAAGCAAGTTCTCAGTAATGACATGATAAGAGTCAAATCAGGACACACACAATACAAATTTCCATTACAAGGAGACGTCCACAGCTGCTGCCCTGTTTCTGTCCTCCAGGTTTGGGTTTGATGTCCCGGTAATCCTTCGCAGCTCTGAGGAGACGGAGTCCGTCCCACCCACCCCTGAGAAACATATGGTCCAGGTGGCCAACCCGTTCACCCTGGAGATCGGCTCGGGGCCGGCGTCCGTCAAGGGTGAGAACAGTCGTCCCATGAGCATCGCTCCATCACTGGGGAGGGGGTCAAATACAGTAGCAGGTGGTCATTGATGGAACATCAGTGAGTCATCTACGAATGTGTTCAGAGACGTGTCAAGCAAAAGTCCTGACATCATTGTTCCATAGTTCAAACACCCTGTTTGTCTCTCAGAGCCCCTTGAGAGGACAACCAGGAATCCTAGCATTTGTCTTTCTGTTGGAAGCCTTCACCTGATCTGACATCTTCATCTGACACCCCCCAGCCTCTACATCTAAAGTGTTCCTAATGTAGTCGTCTTACGTTGGTTTCTACTCGGATCTGATTATTGATCGCTCCTTTGCAGACGGTGTGTCGCTGAAGCCCTGCTGCCTGGAGCCCAGCGTCCTGACTTGTTTCTGGGGGTGTGAGTTCAGTGGCCTCCAAAGAGCTCTGCAGCTGCACCAGCACTGCCTGAGGCTCAGCACCTCTGAGCACTTCCTGGAGGTCCTGAGCCCCCACTGCCACCACCACCAGAGCTTCCAGTATCCTTCAGTCACAGGGAATAACAGGACCAGTAGAGAGTGTGTGTGTGTGTGTGTGTGTGTGTGTGTGTGTGTGTGTGTGTGTGTGTGTGTGTGTGTGTGTGTGTGTGTGTGTGTGTGTGTGTGTGTGTGTGTGTGTGTGTGTGTGTGTGGGTGTGTAGGTGTGTGTGTGTGTGTGTGTGTGTTCTAATATACCAAAAATCTGTTGTTGCAGCGCCACCTGCTGACAACCAGACACAGGAAGTTATTTATCTGTTTGTAAACAGAGTCGACGCCTAATGATGTCAGAATGTCTTTAAGACCCCGATGATGCTTTAGATGATTCAGCTAACCCTAACCCTAACCCTAACCCTAACCCACTGCTGATGGTCCCGCCTGGCCACAACCCTAACCTTAACCTAACCCTAAACCTAACCTTAACCCTAACCCTAACCCTAAACCTAACCTTAACCCTAAACCTAACCTTAACCCTAAACCTAACCTTAACCCTGAACCTAACCTTAACCTTAACCCTAAACCTAACCTTAACCTTAACCCTAAACCTAACCTTAACCCTAAACCTAACCTTAACCTTAACCCTAACCCTGAACCTAACCTTAACCTTAACCCTAAACCTAACCTTAGCCTTAACCCTAAACCTAACCTTAACCCTAAACCTAACCTTAACCCTAAACCTAACCTTAACCCTAAACCTAACCTTAACCCTAACCTTGACCCTAAACCTAACCTTAACCCTAAACCTAACCTTAACCCTAACCTTGACCCTAAACCTAACCTTAACCCTAAACCTAACCCTAACCTTAAACTTAAACTTCACCCTATTCCAGGATTGTCAAACTCATTCCCACCGGGGGCCACATCAGCATCATGTCTGTCCTCAATGGACCAGATGTAACTAATAAATGTAACTACTCCTTAATGTAACTAATAAATGTAACTAAATGTAACTCAGTGTAATGTAACTAAATGTAACTACTCCTTAATGTAACTAATAAATGTAACTAAATGTAACTCAGTGTAATGTAACTAAATGTAACTACTCCTTAATGTAACTAATAAATGTAACTAAATGTAACTCAGTGTAATGTAACTAAATGTAACTACTCCTTAATGTAACTAATAAATGTAACTAAATGTAACTCAGTGTAATGTAACTAAATGTAACTACTCCTTAATGTAACTAATAAATGTAACTCAGTGTAATGTAACTAAATGTAACTACTCCTTAATGTAACTAATAAATGTAACTAAATGTAACTCAGTGTAATGTAACTAAATGTAACTACTCCTTAATGTAACTAATAAATGTAACTAAATGTAACTCCGTGTAATGTAACTAAATGTAACTACTCCTTAATGTAACTAATAAATGTAACTAAATGTAACTCAGTGTAATGTAACTAAATGTAACTACTCCTTAATGTAACTAATAAATGTAACTAAATGTAACTCAGTGTAATGTAACTAAATGTAACTACTCCTTAATGTAACTAATAAATGTAACTCAGTGTAATGTAACTAAATGTAACTACTCCTTAATGTAACTAATAAATGTAACTAAATGTAACTCAGTGTAATGTAACTAAATGTAACTACTCCTTAATGTAACTAATAAATGTAACTAAATGTAACTCAGTGTAATGTAACTAAATGTAACTACTCCTTAATGTAACTAATAAATGTAACTAAATGTAACTCAGTGTAATGTAACTAAATGTAACTACTCCTTAATGTAACTAATAAATGTAACTAAATGTAACTCAGTGTAATGTAACTAAATGTAACTACTCCTTAATGTAACTAATAAATGTAACTAAATGTAACTCAGTGTAATGTAACTAAATGTAACTACTCCTTAATGTTAAATAACTGAATTTCTGACTGATTCTAGTTCCAAACATTACAGTTAGACAGAAAAAACATGTTTGTTTGTTTCTCTGTTCTGGCATAAATCCTTTTCATTTGTCAGGTTATTAAACCCACAGAACTCCATCAATCAAGGATCAAACTATCAATCAATAAAGAAAAATAACATCAGACACAAGTTAGGACGTTAACTTTGTTCACAACGTTTAGTCAGAGTTAAGATGGGCTGAACTACTGCATTGTGGGAAATGTAGTTTTGGTCAAAGCACACTTTTGACGTATTTATTTTCAGACACTCTTACCTTTTATGCTCTCACCACATAAAGTGATGTGGAGGGCCACATTTGGCCCCCGGGCCTTGAGTTTGACATATGTTCCCTAAACCTAATAATAATCTTAACTGTAACCCTAAACCTGAACCCAACCTGAACCCTAAGCCTAAACCTGAACCCTAACCCTAAACCTGAACCTAACCTGAACCCTAACCCAGACCAAACTTCATAAATTGGATGACACCATGAAAACACAGGCTGTCATCACATCTTTATTTTACCATCTGCGTCTTTTGATATTTTGGTATCAGACTAATGAGAGGATTAGAGAGGCTAGCGGTAACCATTTGTTTTTTCTAAACGTCTAGTATGTGGGACAAATAATGCAGGGGTCCATTGGAGTAATAGTCTGTATTTCACAGGTTTATTTTTTTAGAATCTCAGTTCTGCATTCATTGATAATCAGAATGATCACCACCCTTGATGAAGATCAATCCACTTTTATATGAAATGTAGTGTTATTATTCATATATTCTTTACTGAATCTGTCATAACATTGTTTAAAGATTTTTAGTTAATCCTTAAACTTCTTTTCTTGCATATTTGAATACATTCAAAATAACCCTGAAGTGATAGATTATCATTGTTGTCCATAAGGTACTTTTTTACAAACTTTTTTACTGTAGCTAAAGTTAAGCAAACTTACAACCACTTCTAAACCTGTAAGATGTAACGAGTCCAGCTTCCCTGCTAAAGACAGACGTCTGTCTTTGACTCAGAGGTTTCGGGCCGGGTCGGGCTCAGAATGTCAGTAACTACGTTCAGATCGAGTCAGACTCGAGCTCATCTTTCGCTAACTTTTTTAATAAATATATATTTTAATATTATGTATCTCAAACGATCTATGGATATTAAATTAAGGAATACCTTTATAAAATAAATAATTTAGGTAAAACATAGAAGGCGCTTGTTTGGGAATTGCTTTTCAATTACTAAACAGGTGTCGCAGAGCCAGAGGATGCCCTGCTCACAAATAACATAAAATTTCGGGTTTGTTTCGGGCACGGGCCTGCAAATCAAATTAATTGATCGGGCTCGGGCTGGGTGGGGCTTTAATACCCGTGGGCCGAGTCTGGCTGGATTTTTTAGGCCCGATCTTACCTCTACTTTAGCTCCTGTTGTTCCTGATGTTGACCTTTGACCTCCTCATCTCAGTGTTGGCGGTGACACCAGACAGGAACACCATACACAGATTCCTGCTGACCAACACAGGACCGACTTCGGTCCGTTCCCCAGGGACCGCTACCCCCTGGTGGCCGTCCTGACGCTGGCAGAGGCCAAAGCTCGAGAGACTTTCAACATTGTGAGTCCATCTCACATTCAGACACGTATATGTATATATATATATATATATATATATATATACACACACACACACTGTATATATACTGTGGCACCAAATCACACAATCAAGACATTTTCCAGTAAAGCAGGTTAACAAATGATCTCCATTCTGATTGTGTCAGTAATTGTGAACGTAGACCTGACCAACAGAAACAGCCCCAGATCAGAATTCTGCCTCTGCAGGATGGGGGGTGGGCACTAGACATCACCTGCTTCTCTTTTTACCCTGGAACTCTGGGTAAATCCTGACTCATCAGACCACATGTCCTTATCAATTCCCCTGAATCCAGTCTTTCTGTTTCACACCAAAATGAAGCCTCCTTCGGATTGGGTTCACTAACACGTGGTTCACTGACGGCTAGACAGTTGTCCCAGTTCTCGCTCTGGTAATGGTCTCACTTTCACCATTGAATTTAGCTGTGAGTTCTACTATTGATTTGTTTTCACAAACATTTATCCAATGGAAATCTCTTGCCTATTTGATTCATTAAATCCAGGTAGTATTTATATAGTACACAAAAATATTGAAGCTATTGTGGTATGTGATGCTCAGTGGTGTCTTTAACCTCTGATAACACACAGACCTGCGTCCCTCCTGTGACTTAATGGTGAACTCTACTAGTGATGTCTCTGAGGGGTGTGTGACTGAAGCTGGACTGGAATCCTCAGATGAACCGTGATGTCATAATGTTTTACAGTGTTCCTGTATTCAGGGTTATAAAGAGTTCACCTGTGAATAATTTGGGTATTCAATACATCCTGCATCTTGGACCTTAGCACCAGATTATTCACCGTTAAACTAACAAAATGCACTTGACCTCGCCTTAAACAAACTTAAATTGAGGACCGTGTGATTGTGTGAATAGAGGCTCAGAGCAGCACAGATAAAACAAGGTTTCAGCCTCTGGCTGCTTGAATAGATGGTGTAAATTCACCAACACGTTTAAAAGCTGCTGCTGTCCTCCCTGTTTCAGGTTGCCAGTGTAATAGTTGTCCATGTTCCTGATGTCAAGTACAGGCTTTCTGCAAGGATTCTTTTTCAGTACCTCCTGACCTCACAGGGGAACATGTATGAGTTGAAGGTATGTTCAACGCTCTGGTTTCTCACCAACTCTCTAGATTCCATCATTGGTTGGCTGGAAGACAATGAAAGCTTCAGTGTGTTTAGGATGGTTTGAGGGGCTCATAGCAGTCAGGAACTGGACTTTATGTGAATGTCAGACTAATTTCTGTTGCATCTTTAAAGTTTATAAGTAGGTTTCAGCTGGAGACACGATCACTGCTGAAAACACAGAGACCATGTTTTCATCTGACTGGAATAAACTCCACAGCTCTGCTCATGGAGTCCTCATGTTAACAGTGAACTCTTCTTCATGTGTTCATTGGTTGTTTAGAACAACCTGAATGTGTTGATCACCTCAGGAGTGGGCTCCCCCCCAACATGGGGCAGCATGTTGGTCTGAAATCTGCTCCTGTCTCCTCTCAGCCTCTCTTCATGTCGGCGGACGGCGTGGGGGGGTCTGACCTCGCTGACCCACAGCAGAGCACCCAACCCGGTGATGCTCACCGTGAGGCCAGCGCAGAGCAGCCGGAGGAAGAAGATGAAGAGGACTGGTCTGATGGGGGGGGCAGAGACTGTGTGGTGTGTCAGAACGCGGGGGTGAACAGGGTACTCCTGCCTTGCAGACACACCTGTGTGTGTGACAGCTGTGTGTCGCACTTCCAGCACTGCCCCATCTGCAGGGCGTTTGTCCTGGAGTCCTTCCCCCTCACACTGACTCCACACTGTGACTCCAGGCAGTGACTCCAACATTCACAGGAGTGTTCTCAGAGTGTTTGTGAGTAAATTGTGTGAACATTTAGTGTTTGAAGGCTAAATGTGGCATTGATGACATCACGACCCCACGGAGGGTTCCATCTAAACCAGCGGTCCCCAGCCTCTTTATCTCCACGGACCGGTTTCATCTGAGACAATATTTCACGGACCGGCCTTCATTTGCTGGATAATCGTTAATGACACCAGAACAGCTGTAGTCTAATTATACATCACCTGCAGTGGTTTTATGTAAAACGCTGACATCAACAGACAATAAACAACCTTTTTCTTCATAAATTGATGATATCTGTAAACGAAATACAGCGGTACCTCTACTTACGAATGTCTCTACTTACAAAATGTTCTACTTACAAAATTTCTCAGCAGAAAATATTGCCTCTAGTTACGAAAGAAATTTCTACTTACGAAAGGTAAAAATACAGCATGAGCCGATCCTCGCAGCTCCCACAGGCTCCTGAACGCAACGCTCTTATAGCTGCTCTGCCATTGGCTATTACCTAGCATCCTGGCATCCCATTGGCTCAGAGGGACCTCTGTGTGTAACTAGATAGGTGTCTATGCAGCGTCCTCGTCATTCGGCCCTCGACCCATGAGGTGTTCTGATAGTTTTACGTAAATATTTTAACTTTTAGAGTATTCACTATGGACCCCAAGAAAGTGACGGAGAAAAGAGGAAAAAGAGTTTTTTGTCTGTACAAACAAAGCAAGAGATGATAGAAAAGCCTGAAAAAGGGATGCGTTTGGTTGATCTCTCCAAAGAATATGGCCGTAATGCATCTACAATCACCACGTTATTAAAACTAAAGGAAGTTTAAGGAGTTTAAGGCATCGCGTGGGTGGTTGGAGAAGTTCAGAAGGAGGACTGGAATTCACTCTGTTGTTCATGGGGGGGCAAGAGGGCATGAACCAAAGAGGGCAAAAAAAAATGAGGACAGCAGTTAAAAGGTTAATGACCATCATTATTATTCTTTACTCAATCTTTGTTTTTATATTATTCACAACTCTCATTTATTGTGTAATAATCTAATTATAACATGTATTTGTTACATGTTTCGATGCATTTTTATGCTTTAGAAAACATGTCTGAATTTTGGGGGGCTTGAATTGCAAAATTAATTTCTTCCGGAACCAATTAATTTCGTAAGTAGAGGTACCACTGTATTTGTAAGAAATAATTATATTAAAAACTGTATTGAAGTGACTGCACTGATGAGGTTTATTTTGAAATAGTGACTTACAATCAGTTCATTCAACGTAGGAGAAATACTAATCATTTCCAATAAAAGGGTGAACAAGTCAATCAAATAATAATAATTACAATAATGAATTAGTGGTGGGGGACCCCTGATCTGGGGGTAACGGAGACAATAACACCTCAAGTGTGTTCAGACGTCCCGTCTACTCCAGTTTGGTTTTCTTTACGGTCACTGCAGAAAATCCCACTTCAGAGAGGAGGTTGGAAATGGAAGCAGGGATCAAGATACTTTTAGGGTCTCAGGATAATCTGCCTTGACTTTAGTCCAGAACACTGGGGCAATTGTGGGCGCTTAATTTAGGGATAACGGCTGGTAACCAGTCACGTGACCCAGACCTGTCAAGCAGGACGGACGCACACATTTGTCTGTGTGTCATTCACAGACATCACTTCACAAAATAAAACATCTTTAGACTGGTAATCAATAAAAAAAAAGGGAAGTCAAACTTTCTGTGCCGCCCGGTACCTAATGTCTCGCGACCAGGTACCGGGTCGTGACCCGGTGGTTGGGACCACTGACGTAGACGGATGTAAGAGAATTGGGTAATTTTTCGAAACATCTTTCAAACAAATAAATAGAATGTAAAAAAAAATTTTCTGTGTGGCCTGGTACCAAATGACCCACGGACCGGTGCCGGTCCACGGCCCGGGGGTTGGGGACCACTGGTATAGAGGATTCTGATTTAGGCCGTGACTGACTCCTCAGACCCAATCTGCATTTTATTCCCTTAAACAGTGGCTTGAATGAATTTAAGCGTCATCCTATGTTAATGTAAAGAATCTCTACATTCTGCCATCCTTGCTTTGGTGCAGCTGAACCGATGTGCTCTATGAACACACCAGAACAGGTTTCTGAACAGACGTTCTGCTGGAGCTGCAGGTCAAACGATGACACCATGGAGAGGATTTGAGATGATCACTGATGACCCTGACCTCTGCCTGTGTTCACACAAATCACAGCCTGTACACCACTGGGGGGTATTTACTGTTGGTGGAACTCAGAACACGTTACATGAACGTGTGTTCACACCTGCTTCAGCTCAGACTGCAGGTGAGGCTGGATGTGATTTCACTGTTACGGCTTGAGGCACATTAACAGGCACCACATTGGTTCCCTTTAAAAGCTGGAGGTGATCAAAGGTCAAAGTTCATGAAGGTTCAGTTTCTAAATCAAACTGGTTTCAGTTGAATTTGCACAATGAAAAATAAAAGCAGTGTTTCCATGTTAATAGACTGGGTTACATGTTTGATGTGAGAAACATTCATTTTCTATAGCTGCTACACGAGCCTATCCCAGCTGACTGGGGGAATGAGGCAGGGGACACTCTGGGCGCAACACCAGTGCACTGGGGAGCCACACAGACAAACATGCACACACACTCCTACGGGCAATTTGAAGCTGGCCAGTTAAACTGAAGCCCATTTTTCTGGAGGTGGAAGTCGGAGAACCCCCCCAGGACAGCAGTTCAAAGGTTAATGACCATCATTATTATTCTTTACTCAATCTTTGTTTTTTATGTTATGCACAACTCTCATTTATTGTGTAATAATCTAATTATAACATGTATTTGTTACATGTTTTGATGCAGATTAGATTTTGATGCATAATTAAATTTTTACACAATAAATGAGAGTTGTGCATAACATAAAAAACAACAATTGAGTAAAGAATAATAATGATGGTCATTAACCTTTGAACTGCTGTCCTGGGGGGGTTCCCTCCGGGTTCTCCGACTTCCACCTCCAGAAAAATGGGCTTCATGTCTGGGAACCCCCCCAGACACAGGGAGAACATGCTAACTCCACACAGAGCAGGACTCGAACCCGGAACCTCCTTGCTGTGCGGCGACAGCACCACCCACTGCACCCCCATGTGAAACAATCCTAAAGAGTGTAACTGGAATGAAACAATGAATTAATCAACATTATTTATTTGGAGCGTCAGATCTACGTCTACTGACACAAAGGAGTTGTGGACCTGTTCACACACGTTTGTTCACCAGGACTTTAATACAGAAACATCCCAAAATGTTTGACGAGGAGTCAGAGTAACACGTGGAAACGAGCTGCTGTCACACCGTGTGTGTTCAGTATAAAACAACTATGACGTAAAGAACATAAGAGCGACAGTTTATACTGGTTTATAATCCAGCTTAGACTCCAGCTTCTTGGAATCAGCCACCTTCCTCACAGCTTTCATGAAGTCCTCCTGGGTGACGTACTCCCGATCGGAGCGGATGGCAAACAGACCTGTGAACACACACATCCTGTGAACTGGGCTCGTCACGAGGGAAACACACCAGTGTTGAGGACGGACGTCCAACCTGCTTCTGTGCACACGTTCCTGAGGTCAGCTCCATTGAACCCGTCTGACAGCTTCACGATGGCCTCAAAGTCTGGAAACAACCAGAAACAACTTCTGTGATAGTCAGCTGCTACCCAGCACCGAGATGGAACCATTCCAGTCCCTGTTTGTCAGTGTGATAACAGTCAGGACTGTGTGTAAATGTATTACAGTCACCCTTGTTCCTCACAGTTAATGTGTTCCAGGAAACACACAAAATTAACAAATTCCACGATATAGTGACAAACTATTTTATTATTTACAGTAATGTAAACGTTTCTGAACCCCCAATACTGATATTAAACCACCTTATATCTGTATTACCTTTAAAACACTCTGATAGACTGTTTAAAGCACTTTTGCGTCTCACAGAATTCCGAGACTCAGAACATAGTGCACTTCAGGATCCCGTCAGCCAATAGAAGAAGAGTACAATATCACATGACTGCCTACCAAAAACCTGTGATGAGGTGAAGTTGCGAGTGTTGATGCTCGAGGGCGCACTAGCTGCAGATGTGTTGGCTGTAACTACAGTCAACTCTTCATGGTCCTCATTCCAGTTCACCTTCATCATGCAGTAACCCTAAACCTAACCTTAACGCCTAACTCTAACCCCTAACTGTAACCCTAACCCCTAACTCTAACCCTAACCCCTAACCCCTAACCCTAAACCTAACCCCTAACTCTAACTCTAATCCTAACCCCTCACCCTAAACCTAACCCTAAACCTAACCCCTAACTCTAACCCTAACCCCTAACTCTAACCCTAACCCTAAACCTAACCCCTAACTTTAACCCTAACCCCAACCACTAACTCTAACCCATAACTCTAACCCTAATCCCTAACCCTAAACCTAACCCCTAACTCTAACCTCTAACTCTAACCCCTAACCCTAAACCTAACCCTAAACCTAACCCCTAACCCCCAACTCTAACCCTAACCCCTAACTCTAACCCTTAACTCTAACCCTAACCCTAAACCTAACCCTAAACCTAACCCCTAACTCTAACCTCTAACTCTAACCCCTAACCCTAAACCTAACTCTAACCTCTAACTCTAACTCTAACCCCTAACTCTAACCCTAACCCCTAACCCCTAACTCTAACCCTAACCCCTAACTCTAACCCCTAACTCTAACCCCTAACTCTTACCCTAACCCCTAACTCTAACCCCTAACTCTAACTCTAATCCTAACCCTAACCCCTAACCCTAATCCTAACCCTAACCCCTAACCCTAACCCCTAACTCTAACCCTAACCCCTAACTCTAACCCTAACCCCTAAACCTAACCCCTAACTCTAACCCCTAACCCCTAACTCTAACCCTAAACCTAACCCCCAACCCTAACTCTAACCCCTAACTCTAACCCCCAACTCTAACCCCTAACCTAACTAACCTCTAACCCCAACCCTAACCCCTGACACTAACCCCTTAACTGTAACACTTACCCTAACCCCCTCTGACCACAAAACCCTACAAACAGCTGCTTGCATGCTGAGACGCGGTCTGGAAACATGAACGCGTTCATACAACACACACTATAACATCTACACACGTTTCCCTTCCCAACTTTTGTGACCACAGAGTGATGTGAGGGGCGTGGCCTTTCATGGCCTCATGAAAGGCCACGCCCCTCACACGTCTTGAAACCTGGAGCCTGCCTGTGCCCCCCTGGAGGGGCAGTGACCTGAGGATGACTGTGAAGCTAACCTATTTCCCCGTGCTTGGTGATGGGACTGGAGTGGATCTTCAGGATGTCTAGGCGAGCCTGTTCATTGGGCAGCTCGATGTCTGGAACATAAACACAACATGAGATGTTCTGCTGGAGACAGAGTCCTCAGACGGGAACAGAACCGGTTCTCACGGATTTTGCGGTCCAGTCTGCCAGGCCGCAGCAGAGCAGGGTCCAGAGTGTCGGGTCTGTTAGTGGCCATGATCATCTTGACTCTGTGCAGCGTGTCGAAGCCGTCCATCTGGTTCAGCAGCTGCAGGGACAGGAAGTGACCCGTCAATCACTGGTCATCAGAGACAGTTCAGCAAAGCAGTAACACTCTGTAGTGATACACACTGTCACACACACACACACACACACACAGTCACACACACACAGTCACACACACACACGCACACACACACACCTCAATGGATGAGACCCATCACACATTTAAGTGTTTCATCAGTTTTCTTATTGACTTCATTTACTTGTACACAGGGATGTGCACAAGAGACAAAACACAACACAAGAGAGACATCTGGGTGATTGATTAAACAAATAAATAAACCAATCAAACAAGACATCCTGACAAAGGGGGCGGGGAAACACTGCTAGAAAAACATGATGTAAACCAAAGCAATGCAGTGCAAAGGTGAGCTGACAGAGTGACAGAGAGACCCACCATGAACCCATCAGTGTACAGCTCCACGTCACACACACACACACACACACACACACACACACACACACACACACACACACACACGTGTGTGTGTGTGTACATGTATTGAATTGTTACAGTCATTTGAGATATGGCTCAGATGTATCTGTGGGGGGGCACCAGGGTCCCTCCTGATGCTTCTGTCACCATGTCTGCTCAAGCAGCACAACATTAAATCATCCTGTGTTCGTACCCTCATGTGCTTTATCAACGCCCAAAACAACAGAAATATGACATTAATATAAGGTACTCAGGGGTTTTTGGCTTCTGACCCGTCATGTAACACAACAGTAGTAAACACAGCGGGTGGGGGCCTCAGCCAGTCATTCACCTCCATCAGAGTCCTCTGAATCTCTCTGTCTGCTGACGTTCCCTCAGAGAAGCGGCGCCCACCTACAGCAACAGGGATGGCAGCAGATCAACACACTCCATCCTCTGTGTCCATGACGACCAACGCTAAAGTACTTCAGTGTCAGGAAAGACTGAGTTGTAAACCGCTCACCGATGGCATCGATCTCATCCATGAAGATGATGCAGGGCTGGTGGTCCCTGGCGTAGTTGAACATCTCTCTGATCAGTCTGGCACTCTCTCCGATATATTTGTCTACGATGGAGCTGGACACCACCTGTAACACACACACACACACAAAGAGGTCATGGCTGACTGGTGCACTGCAGCGATCCATCAGCAGACATGAGACAACCATCACCTTGAGAAAGTTACAGTCCAGCTGACTGGCCACCGCTCTGGCAAGAAGAGTCTTCCCCGTTCCTGTTGGACAAGAAACCAGTCATCAGTAAACATAATGAACTAAGTAGACCACACTGTCATATCATTCATGACTGTATTATGTAAACCATAGAGTTCTGGGAACACAGCAGCGGTAACACTGATTGAATGCAGCCTACCGGTTCTCTTGAACTGATTGAAGTATTTACCTGGAGGCCCGTAGAGCAGACATCCTTTGGGGGGGATGATGCCCACCCTCTGGAAGAGCTCAGGGTTGGTCAGCGGCAGCTCAATAACCTGCAACGCAACAACAGCATGGGTACGTCGTCTGGTTTCAGGATGTGTGGTGAGAGTGTTTTGTCCAGCAAAATACCAAAATAAAAACCAAAGTACAACGAGGATGATGTTACAGCCAAAATGGGAATTCTTTTATTGATACGCAGATCATCAGTACAGATCAGAGTCCTTCTTTTGTGTGTGCGTGAGCTTTGTACGTGTCCTATTCATGAGAAAACAGGAAACCAATTGTTCCCGGCAACTGTCCAAACCTAGGTAACCAACCAATGTCAGGTTGACCTGCTTCCTGTCTTCCTGTTTTTCGGACAATCTGGTTATTCGCTGCCAAACTTGAAAATGTGTTTCCTCTGATTTGAAATGTGACCTACACATGCATTATTTCGCTTCCACAGATGTTACCAAAGTCATACCACCAACTAACTACCAGAGTAAAACTCCACCATGAACCACAGGTCCATGTTTTCATGATGCTGAAACCAACACCAGGCTCTATTCACATGACACTGAAAGGAAACTGTTCTTCTCAATCTTCTGTTGTCTAATTCTGGTGAGTGTGTGAACATGTGTGTAGCATGTGTGAACTGTAGATTCAGTTTCCTGTTCTTGGCTGCAAGAGTGACCCCCAGTGTGGTAAACATCTCCGTAGAACCTGTCAGCGGACAGGAACGCTCTAGAATCTCCTGCTGAGCAGGCGTACTGACTCTGGACTAACACCACGGATGACCTGGAGTCTCAGACCAACACTGACCCTTGTTCTGACTGTATGCCATCTTTCTGTTGGGTGTCTGTATACTAACAGGTGTGTGACAGGACCCGGAGGTGATTAGTGGGATGCTTCCCCACTCATGATGCTGATTGGCTGCTGTCCCAACTGGATTCTATTTCTCTTCCTCCAAGGCTGTGGGACCTCCGTTTTACATGACACGAGAAATTTACTTTAGTCTGAAAGAAGGACTTTGAACCTCTATCGACTCCCCCCAAATGTGTTCTCTCTTCTGACTCCCCTAAATGTTCCTCCTCTCTCCCCCCTCACTCTTGGGGACATTGCTTCAATCATTTCAGTTTTAATTGATGAACTCTGTCGTTACCTCTCTCAGCTCACGAATCTGTTCTGACAAGCCTCCAATCTCAGAGTAGGAGACACTTCCTGGGTCTTCATGGGACATGTTGTAAACCAGAGGGTCCACTTCCCTGGGCAGGTACCTGTGAAAGGTGAACCATCACATGCTGAGTACACACTGAACTGTGAGGGTGGTCTGCCCTCCATACACCCCAACACTATATCCACCTCACCTCATGATAGTGAGTGTCGTCATGTCCAAAGCCACTCTGGTTCCTGGCTTCAGCTGTGATTTGTCCAACTGGATAGATAAATATTAGACACTAGGCGTCATTCTCTGCACATTCTTGGCCTACATCATTTTAGGAAGTTTTAAAGTGTGTATCCCATCCGTAAACACTTTCATCCTAAACCATTACTGCAGTAATCCCCATAACAACCCTGGACTAAACTGCCCCTATATAAAAAAGTATGCTAACCTGACTCAAACTAGATTTTCTGAGGTCATTAACACTAACACTATGAAAGCAAAGACATCACAAATCTTATTGTTTTTATGTTATTTTAGTCACAGGACATTTCTCTACAGCCTGGACTTAAGATTCAAATCAAATCCTACTTAATGTAGAAAACCCTTCAGTTCCAAAAGGCTCACATACTTTTTCTTGTTTATGTATCTCATCCTCTATTTCTAAATCTGTAGAGAAAACAGTCACTAATCACAAAATACGGGCTGTATTATTTCAATCCTATCAGACTACCTCCCCATGTCCAGTTGAATGCTACTGGACATACATGGTTGTACTCCAGCTATGACTTGAGGTGTGCAAATGCATTGTCATGGTGTTGAAGGCTGGCGTTAGCATTGGTTAGCTACCCGAGTCATCATTATGCATTGCTTTGGTTCCACCCACTTCCCAGTTACTACAAGAAAACTCAATGAGTCTGTTTAAAGAGCCTCTGACAGGCAACATGGCACCCGACCAGCCCTTAACTTGTCATTATGGGTCAAACAGACATCAATACGTTTTAATGCATGAGTAGGTGTTCAGGTCCTACCTGTCTGCGACACCCGACCACATACCGGGGGCCGTTGGTGGCCTTCACAATGACTGGAGCAAACAGAAAGAGACAGTGACTCAAACACAGTTCAACAGTTCTGACTGTCAGGTCGTTTATTCCCTGAGAAGCTTTCAGCGCTCCTGGTGTTTGTGGACAGACTACCTGTAGGACGGTCACATGACACACTACAAACCTCTGATTGGACGCTGTGTTACTGTGTTCTGCATAGCACAAATAACATTGTTAAATAGTCAAACTGTTTTTGCAATACTGTACCATTTTTTTACTTTTCTAAAGTGTGGCCACAATACACAGAAGGTGCAGATGTTTTTGAGAAATATAGCACTCGTCTGTTAAATAGAATGAAGTGGATCAATGTGAACAACAAACAGAATTCCACAATAAAGCAGATTGACCAAACGGACAACTGCAGAAACCCGTGTGGAGCAGAACCATCAGTGAGGCTCAACAGAGCCTGCCTTCTTTAGTTGCTGCTAGATATTCATATATTATTTATACAGCTAGTCCAGCGTCCAAATCATTGTATTGTGGAATACAAATACATACTGCTTTATGTAGGGGTTTTGATATTTCATAATAAAAACAATTTATTCTTAATCTATATTTACTTCTCAATTATTACTTAATTGCACTACATTATTAGTTGTTAATGCTGGACTTCTCTTACTTGACTTTTGATACTATTTGTAAAGTCTTAATTAATCTTTATTAATCTTACTTGTGCAAATAAATCTCTAAATAGCCTGACATCACTTACCTGACATTCCATATTATCTGTAATATTTTTAATATCTTAATTTTCAGAAGAAATATTTTCTGAGGTTACATTTTCTCCCAGGTTGTTTTACCCAGAAAGATGAAGTCCAGCAGTGAAACATGGACTGTGTGCATGAAGTGTAAGTAGGTCACAGTTATTTTGTACAATAAATACAATTCATTAATTCAACCTCTATTGTCTCGACTGTACATTGTGAACAAAGATTTGAATGCTAATTTAAATTGTAAACTGCTGCTGCACCATCTGATCAAATCTGACCGTGGGTGCCAACAAGCCAGAAAAACATTCTAGGGAAACCCTGAGCTGGTGTTCTATGAACCAACAGGCAGCACACTGCAGAACTACGAGGACACCAGGCTAAAGTTGACCCAACACTGGAAATTTGGACATAGATTTTGAAATTACGCTGATGCTAAGACAAAACTTCATTCATCAAGGCTACAGCGCACACACGCTAGTATCACACTAGTATTCATCATGAAAGCACTATTTACAGGCATTTGTTTGATCCGGTGACCCAATAAGAGAAACACATGAAGCTGACTGAGAACTTTCTACAACATCACCAACGTGAGCTGAACAGTGAACTCCAGTCGTACCAACTGAAGCACAGGAGCTGCTCACCACAGCTGGAAACACTTCACATAGTAGTTATCCTTTAACACAGTGGTGCCCGACCCCCGGCCGCGGACCGGTACCGGTATTTATCTCCCAGACACCATATTACTCGTGCTGGAGAGGCATTCTAGGAATACTGGTCCTGGTCGTACCTGCCTCCAGTGTAGTGACAGGATCACATCAGGAGACACATCATCCTCCTTCAATGTTAACATATTTCTTACACTGCAGTGTTTTTATGTACTGGATGGTTTCAAAGATCTCAAATCGTGATCATTGGGCCATCTTCAGAACAGAACATGACGTCCACACCAGCTGCACGGGCCTTCAAATCTAATCTGTGGACGTCTGCTGCAGCTGTTCTGTTGACAAGCGTCACACATATCAGCCAATCAACTTACATTTCTCCTCAGTTAGCTGCTTGAGCACTTCTCCAACAATCTGCAGAAAAAACACAAATATACTTATTAGTAACGACAAAGTGAAATAATCTGGTTGTCCCCATGCACACCCACATTTAACACTTTACTACTACAATAAACGGCACTGCAGGACAACACACATCATCCCTTTCACATGAACAGGGTCCAGGTTTAGGTAGGGGGGAGTCTGAAGGGGGTTGCCGAATCAGCATTGAGATAGATCTCACTCACACTACATGTTTAAGTCCTCACTGCACATCAACACCACAGGGGTGTAAAAACAGTGTAACCATGGCAAAACATACAGAGTACCACTCCAGTGCCTCTCCATACCCCTCGCTGTACCCTCGAGGGGTACTGAATACTGGGTACTTCTCTGACTGGGTGCTCCACTGTTCTTCTAAGGATCTTGGAGCTCATGTGAGCAGTGTCAGTGAGACCTGGGGGGGGGGGGTGTTTGGGATAAAATTACTTCCTTGATCTGAACACGAGTAGTGTTCTGTGATTGGACTTCTGCGCTGGTCAGTTTGTTCACCACTAACACGTGTTCGAGCAGAGGGGTGTCTATGAGCGCACATGGTACCAGGACACCCAATGAGACACTCAGTGTGATGTCATCAGACCTCCGACTGTGTGTGCTGGACACTCGGGTGAAGAGAGGGGCAGAGCTGTCAACAGATCGCCCCCTAGTGGTGAGATAGATCTGCTGTCCCAGCAGGGGGCCGGACAGACTCGGCAGGCCCAAACTCGTTGTGAGAGTCTGTTGGGAACGTCTGGCAGAACCCTCTGTCAGGGAGGTCTTCAACTCCCACCTCCGGGAGAGCAGGGGGGGCTGGGGACACTGAGTCAGAGTGGACCATGTTCTCCACCTCCGCTGAAGCAGAAGCTGCTCAGCCTCTTGCTGCAGCAACAACCAAACCCAGTGTCCATCAGGTGACCTCCTCTTAAAACTCATGGACAGAATGTCAAGAGTGAGCAAAGCAGTAATCAGAGCAAAGGGTGGATATTCTGAAGAAACTAGAATATTACACATGTTTTCAGTTATTTCCACCTTCCTTTGTTAACTCCAAATGTGTTCATTCAGTTTGAATGCCTTCAGTGAGAATCCACAATGTAAATAGTCATCAAAATAAAGAAAATGCGTTTAAAGAGAAGGTGTGTCCAAACGTCTGGTCTGGCCTGTACTATATATATATATATATATATATATATATATATATATATATATATATATATAGTGGAATTAAAGTAAAGTATTTATGTATGACACTCCCCCCCCGCTGCCATGATCGCACAAATTTCCCCACTGTGGGACAGTAAAGGTTTATTATTATTATTATTATTATGAAAGGATACTTCTTCCTCTAACCTGTAGCTTTAGTCTGAGCTGTGAACTACATGTGTTTGTCAGTGACTATCTGTAATGAGTTTACCTACAGAACTGTTAGTGATGACCACAGGTGTAGATGTAATGACCACAGGTCTAGATGTAATGATGACCACAGGTGTAGATGTAATGACCACAGGTCTAGATGTAATGATGACCACAGGTCTAGATGTAATGATGACCACAGGTGTAGATGTAATGACCACAGGTGTAGATGTAATGACCACAGGTGTAGATGTAATGACCACAGGTCTAGATGTAATGATGACCACAGGTGTAGATGTAATGACCACAGGTGTAGATGTAATGACCACAGGTCTAGATGTAATGATGACCACAGGTGTAGATGTAATGACCACAGGTCTAGATGTAATGACCACAGGTCTAGATGTAATGATGACCACAGGTCTAGATGTAATGACCACAGGTTTAGATGTAATGATGACCACAGGTCTAGATGTAATGATGACCACAGGTGTAGATGTAATGACCACAGGTCTAGATGTAATGATGACCACAGGTCTAGATGTAATGACCACAGGTTTAGATGTAATGATGACCACAGGTCTAGATGTAATGATGACCACAGGTGTAGATGTAATGACCACAGGTCTAGATGTAATGACCACAGGTGTAGATGTAATGATGACCACAGGTCTAGTAAATGACAGCTGTTACCTGTCCCACACTCTGCAGAGCCTTCAGGTCATTCTCTGACTTCTCGTACTGTTTGGTTTGTTCTCTCAGCTGCTCTCTCACTGGAACACAAACCACAGTTACGATTAAGTTCATAGAGATGAAACCGATTCCTCAGTCGGTCTGTTGTGGTGACGTCACCGGGTCTAGCTGTAGCTCCAGTCCGCTAACGGGAAGCTCCATCCCCGTAACGTTAGTCAGGGCTGACCCGTCAGACCCGCTGCAGACGTGTTAACTACTTTAACTAGTATTAACTACTTTAACCAGTTAACTGGTTTAACTGACCGTAAAGAACATCAGAGGTTGGTGTCTCTGTTAGCATGCTATCCAGGCTAGGCTAACCGGTCTGCTCCGTTCAGTTCAATGGGGATGCTAACGGCATGACACAGCAGCAGCTAGCGGCTAGCGGTAGCTAGCATTAGCTAGCGGTAGCTAGCGGTAGCTAGCGGTAGCTAGCGCTAAACAGGGAGCTGCTGCCGTCTGGAGCCGCTGAACCGAACAGGACCCCCCAGCAGAGAGCCTTCTTCACCCCCACTCACGTTCCTTCAGCCGTCCGTCCACCTCCTTGTGCTCCAGCAGCTTCTTCCTGTAGTCCTGAAGGGCTTTCTCCCGACCGTCCGCCATCATGCCGCACTGAATGCTGGGAAAGGCACGCGTCACTACGGAACAGCACGAGCCGCGGGGCGATGCCCGGTCTGTCTGTCTGTCTGTCTGTCTGTCTGTCTGTCTGTCTGTCTGTCTGTCTGTCTGTCTGTCTGTCTGTCTGTCTGTCTGTCTGTCTGACTCTGACTGTCTGTCTGTCTGACTCTGTCTGTCTGTCTGTCTGTCTGTCTGTCTGACTGTCTGTCTGTCTGACTGTCTGTCTGTCTGTCTGTCTGTCTGTCTGTCTGTCTGTCTGTCTGTCTGACTGCCTCTACCTGTCTGTCTGTCTGTCTGTCTGACTGTCTGTCTGACTGTCTGTCTGTCTGTCTGTCTGACTGTCTGTCTGTCTGTCTGTCTGTCTGTCTGTCTGTCTGTCTGTCTGACTCTGACTGTCTGTCTGTCTGACTCTGTCTGTCTGTCTGTCTGTCTGTCTGTCTGTCTGTCTGTCTGTCTGTCTGTCTGACTGCCTCTACCTGTCTGTCTGTCTGTCTGTCTGTCTGTCTGTCTGTCTGACTCTGACTGTCTGTCTGTCTGTCTGCCTGTCTGACTGTCTGTCTGTCTGTCTGTCTGTCTGTCTGACTGCCTCTACCTGTCTGTCTGTCTGTCTGTCTGTCTGTCTGTCTGTCTGTCTGTCTGTCTGTCTGCCTGTCTGTCTGTCTGTACCTGTCTTACTAACAGTTGGTGCTTCTCTCTCTCCATTGGCTGATTGTTCCATCATCGTCTAATGAATTAACTGTTTACAATTTGTTTTGTGAAAAATACAAATATCACATAAAATAATTACAAATATCACATAAAACCTTTTTCCAATGTGGTCTTCTATTGTAAATACAAAGTCAAAACGTAATAGACAAGAAAACACTGACATCAAAGTATTTAAACAGTTAGTTTAAATACTTTAATGTATTTAAGCAGTTAGTCAGAATTACAGCTGTCACCATTACATTCTAAAAGTCTCTGTGTTTCTGCACAACGATTTGAATCTTTTGGAACATTTCCTGAGTAAAGTAAACACAATGTCGTCTCTAAATAACGACTGCTCCAGTTACAGTGAAGCTCTCCAGCTTCCTACCACCTCCAGAAACAATTTAGTTGCATTGATCACTCTGAATATATAGCAACACACTATTTATTTTTATTATTATTCCATTCCGCTTCAAAGCGGTGATGTATTGTAATGTCAGTGTTGGTGTGTTCGTCCGTTAGTCCACCAAATGTCTTCACAACCGTTCAGATAGAAAGATGAAACAAAAAGCACACGACTCAGGCAGCGAAGGGGATGAAAATGAGGTGATGACCTTGACCTGGAGAAAACTAGGTCAAGGTCAGATTTAAACTTTTGTACACTCATAAGATAGAAAGCCGGTGTGAGTAAGACCATAGATCAAAGCTAGTGCTTTGATCTAAAACAGCAGGTCTGAGCACTAGCTTTGATCTATGACCTATTCTAGTAGGTCAGGGTAAAAATTTATTTCAGGGGTGTCGCGGGATGTTGCAGTCTGTGACTGCCTTGTTTATTATTTATTATGGTAATGTAAATGTTTCTGAACCCTCCCTACACTCATATTGAACCACCTTCTATCTGTAGTACCTTTAAAACACTCTGATAGACTGTTTAAAACACTTTTGTATTCAAGCAAAGTTGCAGGAGGAACCGTGAGAACGCAGCTCACACGCGGATGCTGTCAGCCAATAGCATGTACGTACAGTAACATGTGACTAGGGGCGGCAGTGGCTCAGTGGTAAAGCGGGCAGTAGAGCGGGTCGTCCTATGATTTAAGATCGGCGGTTCGATTCCCGCTCCCGCCCCCCCAAAAATACCCGGAGGTGAGCTGACAGTGGGAGGTGTCAGCTCATCTCCGGAGCACTGCCGAGGCACCCTTGAGCAAGGTGCCGTCCCCTTTACAAATTGCTCATTTGAGGCGCACCAAGAAGGAGCTGCCTGCCATTCTACCTCCCCTGCATGCCTACAGGCCCCCTTGTGTGTGTGTGTGTGTGATACAGGGGCCTGTACTCACAAATATGTATGCATGCATTTGTAATCAGTAGCTAGAGTGTGCTTTCTTAATTTCCCTTCGGGGATCAAACCAGTATATAAAATTAAAATTAAAATTAAAAAAAAACTACCTACTAACAATATGTGATATAGTGAAGCCATGCATCTTCAAGCGCAAATAAGCGAGGGATTACTGTATTATAATTTGGACAGGTGAAATTTGTGATTTTGCAAAAAACTTTGAAGATCCAGCATGACCACCTTATTGTTGTTAACTTTATCTCTATTTTTTATGATCATAATATGATACATAAATACATTAGTAAATACATTGAAATAAAAATACATTAAATCCTGTTTGGAATAAATATAGAAGGTTATACTAAATTAGAAAAAAATGTTTCTAATTTAAATGGAATGACTCAAATGACTTCCGGCCTGTCGCACTGACATCCTTGGTCATGAAGTCCTTTGAACGCCTCATGCTGACCCACCCGAAGGACATCACAGGACCCCTGCTGGACCCCCTGCAGTTTGCCTATCAGGCAAACAGGTCAGTGGATGATGCAGTCAACATGGGACTGCATTTCATCCTGGATCATCTCGACCACCCAGGGACATATGCACGGATCCTGTTCATAGACTTCAGCTCGGCGTTCAACACCATCATCCCTGAGCTGCTCTCCTCCAAACTTCACCAGCTCACAGTCCCCTCTGTCATGTGTCAGTGGATCACCAGCTTCCTGACAGACAGGACACAGCAGCTGAGGCTGGGGGCGATCACCTCAGACACTGGGACAGTCAGCACCGGCGCCCCTCAAGGTTGCATCCTCTCTCCGCTGCTCTTCTCCCTCTACACCAACGACTGCACACCATCGCACCCAGCCGCCAAACTCCTGAAGTTTGCAGATGACACAACTGTGATTGGACTCATCCAGGACGGGGATGAGTCTGCATACCGACAGGAGGTTAGACAGCTGGTGGACTGGTGTAGTCGTAACAACCTGGAGCTGAACACGCTCAAGACTGTGGAGATGACAGTGGACTTTAGGACGTTCCCCTCCCCTCTGCTCCCCCTCACCATCGCAGACAGCCCTGTGGACTCGATGGAGAGCTTCAAGTTCCTGGGGACTACTGTTTCCCGGGACCTGAAGTGGACTCTCCACATCAGCTGCATCCTCAAGAAGGCCCAGCAGACGATATACTTTCTCAGGCAGCTGAGGAACCACGGTCTGCCACAGGAGCTATAGTTCCTGTTCTACACGGCAGTCATTGAATCGGTTCTGTGTTCCTCCATCACAGTCTGGTTCGGTGCTGCCACCCAAAGGGACAGGACACGACTACAAAGGACAATCAGGTCTGCTGAGAAGATCACTGGGCCCTCCCTGCCCTCCCTCCTAAAGTTGTACTCCTCAAGAATTAGGAGTCAGGCAGGGAAGATCATCTCAGACCCAACACACCCTGGACACAGACTATTTAAAAGTCTACCCTCTGGGAGGCGCTACAGAGCCCTCCTCTCAAAACCACCAGACTAAAGAACAGTTTCTTGCCCCAAGCCTTAAACTGCAACTGTTAATTATTTGTCTCCAGTCCTTGCAACCTATTTACACATGCACTCAGCACTTGTACATTGTATCCCCCCCACTTACTGCGTTTGCGTCTTGTGTTTTGTATTTAGTATAGTTATTTATAGTATTTATGGTATTTAGCATAGTTAAATTTAATGTATGAATGTACAGTTTGAGACACAACCTGCCGGAAACAAATTCCTTGTCTGTTTTTTAACAAACAATGGCAAAAAAAACGGATTCTGATTCTGATGTTTGTTAACACTCCATTTAGTAAATTTTTCTAAGGATGGACACAGGTCTGTTGTTTCCAGTATCACAGAGATTGCCTCTGCCATTTTCACATCACTGGGTGTTTGACTAGTATGCATTAACAAATTACTGACGTGTCCAGAGGAGCAGGAGGACAGCCATCAATGGACTGAGCAGCGAGAGCCAGACCCAACCCCACCCCTCACTGACACCTGTTACTGAAGGATAACAAGGAGGAGGAGGAGGAGGAGGAGGATGAGGATGACGATGACGATGATGATGATGGTGACGATGATGATGACTATGACGATGACGATGATGACGATGACGATGATGATGATGATGATGATGATGATGGTGATGATGTCAGGTGTCATCCGTGTTGGAACTTTTTCAGCACTGAATTGGTATTTTTGAATAATCTGAGGGATTGTTTTTGTTCGTTTTCTTCCATAAGAGAAGAAAAAGAAAACTGTCTCATCATCTTGTGTTCTCTTATGAATCAAACAGGATGCATTCCCATTTTTTTGCTCAGTCAACAGTCAAAATGTAATAAACTGCATAGAGTACCCACTGGAAGGCTTCCAGTGAACAAGAGCACTTGGTACGTGGCTGTTGATGTGATATATTCAGCAGAGGACAGAATCAAAGATGGAATTAGTAGGATGTGCAAATGTGAGACCAGATGACACACAGGTCACTCTGTCATTGTTAGTCATGTAGGTCAACACTGGATCATCAGAAGTCATCAGGGAACTTCTGGAGTCATCCTACATCCTACTTTTCAGTTTTTTATCTGTAAACACAATATAAATGTTGAATAAATCTGGTTCCACTTCACGATTGTGTCTCACATGTTGTTGATTCTTGAAACATATTTTCAGTTTTTTATCTTTAAGTTTGAAGCCTGAAATGTGGTAAAATATCAATAACTTCTTGGGGAGGGGGGGGGGGGGACTTTCGCAAGGCACTGTAAATGACTCACTGCAACAAAGATGGTACCATCACAGTTGGCTCAACAGAATAATGAGAGGGCCAGACATTTTATCACAAGCAGGATTAGAACACAAACAAGAAACACAACAAGACTGAAGAACAAACATGTGAGTACACAACAATCTGAGCCAGAACCAGAACAGAACCCGGCTTAGAAGCCTCAGGCTAATCAGACTGATCAAGTCCAGGTGTTGAGAGGAACCACAGGTGTGGAGACGAGGCTCCGCCCACGAGTTTGGCCCCGCCTCCTGCCACACCCTAGCACAGCAGAGCACCAACACAGAGATGGGGAGATAATGCTGGTTCCTGTTTGCT
The DNA here is from genome assembly GCF_040054535.1 of Antennarius striatus. Classification (NCBI taxonomy): domain Eukaryota; kingdom Metazoa; phylum Chordata; class Actinopteri; order Lophiiformes; family Antennariidae; genus Antennarius; species Antennarius striatus. The sequence continues at coordinate 18,920,492 of NC_090794.1, read as the reverse complement.
GTAGGATGACCTTCATGGGACCTTCAGAGGTCCAGGGGGGTCACCCAGACTCCGTCTTTGTTCAGTAATGACCAGTGGATTATTTCCTTACATGATCTTTAAAGGTTTTAACACTTCCTCCACCCTCCAGGTAAAAACACAGTTCTCATGTTATTCTTGATGCCTGTTGTGTGATTCTGCCCCTCACCTGAAGGGGGTGGGGGTACCAGAACCAGCTGGTCACTGAGTCAGTGGCCTGAGGGGGGTGGGGGTACCAGAACCAGCTGGTCACTGAGTCGGTGGCCTGGGGGGGGGGGGTACCAGAGCCAGCTGGTCGCTGGGGGACACATTAAGCCCCCCTGATGACAAACAGCTGCTCTGATGGATGAAAATCTTCTCTTAATGCTCCTGGTCCAGATGGAAACCTGCTGTCTGGTTCCTCTGCAGAGGAACACCTGGGGGGCAGATGGTCAGGTGAGGGGCTTCTGCTGCAGCTCTTCTTCTTCTGCCCCCCCAGGAGTCTGTAAGGAATCCTGCGTCCCAAACCGGGTCTTCATCCGGACCTGATCAGTCACATGTGTCTCTGCCCCCCCCCCCCCAGAGGAAAAGCTCACGTCTAAACAACAGACACGTGATTCTTTAAATTCTGTCGTCACGTGACTAAAGGGGCTGTTCCGTTTTCTTTCCTCAGGACTGACGTCATCGCTGTGACGCGCAGCTGCCGTCAGGCTGGCGCAGCGCAGAGTGGACCCCCCCCCCCCATCAGCACACAGGACGCACCTCCACCTGTGACGGTCCGGACCACACAGCCCCCCATCATGTAGTCTGCGCGGCGGACAGAAGCGATGCGGGCTGATGCGTGGAGCCGCGGGACGTGAAGACAGACCGGAGCCCCCCCCGCACCGACGCGCTGCTTCCTCTCCCCGGTAGAGGCGGTGGAACCGAGCCGCAGTGACTGAAGACCCTCAGAGACCACCGGGGACCGGAGCACCGGGACGAGCAACATGAAATTCCCGACGGAGACCCCCAGAAAACCGGGGAGCATGAACCCCCCACCCGGTACATTTATGTGTGTGTGTGTGTGTGTGTGTGTGTGTGTGTGTGTGTGTGTGTGTGTGTGTGTGTGTGTGTGTGTGTGTGTGTGTGTGTGTGTGTGTGGGTAGGTGGAATGCTGCAGTGTGTTGTTGACTGCTTCACTCCTCTGGTCTGTTGGGGGGTGGGGTGGGGGTGGGGGTCCTGCTGAACCCGGGGCGCTGTGTGTGTGTGTGTGTGTGTGTGTGTGTGTGTGTGTGTGTGTGTGTGTGTGTGTGTGTGTGTGTGTGTTGGTGTGTTTGTGTGTGTGTGTGTGTGTGTGTTGGTGTGTGTGTGTGTGTTGGTGTGTGTGTGTGTGTTGGTGTGTGTGTGTGTGTGTGTGTGTGTTGGTGTGTTTGTGTGTGTGTGTGTGTGTGTGTGTTGGTGTGTGTGTGTGTGTTGGTGTGTGTGTGTGTGTTGGTGTGTGTGTGTGTGTGTGTGTGTGTTGGTGTGTGTGTGTTGGTGTGTGTGTGTGTGTTGGTGTGTGTGTTGGTGTGTTTGTGTGTGTTGGTGTGTTTGTGTGTGTGTGTGTGTGTGTCTGTTGGTATGTGTGTGTGTGTTGGTGTGTGTGTGTGTTTGTGTGTGTGTGTGTGTTGGTTTGTGTGTGTGTGTTGGTGTTTGTGTGTGTGTGTGTATGTGTGTGTGTGTGTGTGTCGGTGGTCACTGTTCAACCCACTCTTACATAACAATATACAGAGCAGACTATGCTGTGTTTAGTACATGTACTGTATATGTACTGTATTTATGTACAGTGATCCCTCGTTCCTCGCGGTTAATGCGTTCCAGGAACCACACGCGATCCATGAATTCCACGATGGAACAACAAACTATCTTATTATTCAGGGTAATTAAACGTTTCTGAACCCCCCCATACTGATATTAAACCACGGTGGTGCAGTGGTTAGCGCTGCCGCCTCGCAACACGGCGGACCCGGGTTCGAGTCCCGCTCTGTGCGGAGTGCGCATGCTCTCCCCGTGTCTGCGTGGGTTCTCTCCGGGTTCTCCGGCTTCCTCCCACCTGCAAAAGCATGCGCTTCAGGTTGATTGGCCGTTCCAAAATGCCCGTAGGTATGAGTGTGTGCGTGCGTGGTTGTATGTCTTTGTGTGTGGCTCTGCGGTGCACTGGCGTCATGCCTGGAGTGTCTCACGCCCTGTGCCGCCGAGATAGGCTCCGGCTCCCCGTGACCCGCTGTGGCGGATACAGCGGTGGTAATCTGAAGATGACTGACTGACTGACAAATATATATATGTACATATACTGTATATTTTGTGTCCTTTGTTGTAGTGGCAGTCCAGACCAACCTGGTCCCCCCCAAAAAGGTGCAGCCAGGCATGCTTCAGTCCAGCCTAGTCCACGCCAGTGTGGCCACCATGCAGAACCCAATGGGTTGCGTTCTGCCACGGCTCTCTGTATCCTGTCGCCCCCCCAGTGTGGTGGCCAGCATGGAGGCAGTGGCCGATGGCTCGGCCCCCTTCACTATGATGAAGTTGAAGACAGTGCTGGCAGTGTTTGTTGTGGTGGTTGCCTACTTGGTGGCAGGGGGTTTGGTGTTCCAGGCTCTGGAGCAGCCATTTGAAGACAACCAGAAGATCACCATCACAGCAGAAAAGGCAGCCTTCCTGCAGAAACACCCGTGTGTGTCTCCAGACGCCCTGGAGGCCATCATCAAGGTAAGAACTAAACATGAAATCTAAAACAAGGAAACAGAAATACACAACCAAACATATGAATGTTCCACATGTAAAGAGTGCCCAACTTTCAAACACAAGTAGTTCTGAGAGGCTGTTCATGAGCAGAATTGTTTGTAGTTGTTATATATTAAATTTCTTTTTATCATTTAAAGAACAAGCTGGGCGATGAAGATGAGTGCTGGAGATGCTGCTCAGTTGGGGTTGTGGCAGAAAGGGGAGCTAGTTGGATGTGGCGCACAGTTCAAACTGTAAACTTGCGAAAGCAGTACGGTATTTTATAAACATTTGTACGTCAGTCCACTGTAGTTCGTATCGAATGTTCATAATGTTCATAAGTCAGATGTACATATCTTGGGGAGCACCAGGGAAACATGTAATACACAACTAAACAGACTTACAAAACTACATTTAAAAGAGGAACAATACCAAAAGCAGAAGTGTACAGTCAGCTGGAGGCTGGAACATCCATCACATCATCTGAAGACACACCATCATCTCAATGACACTCTGACTCCAAGTGTAGCACAAGTCTATCTTCTCCCCCCATTCATTAACTAATTGCTGACCTTGTTACCCCCGCCCCTGTCACCTGAGAATTTCTTTGTACCCCTTAATGGGCTGGGGCACAAAACAGGTCCTCAGCCTCTGTGGAGGACCTCGGTGACAGCAGTCCACCACTGAAGGAGCTCCTCTGCTGGGTGAAGGTGGGGTGCAGGGGATGGCTGGTGTTCCAGCCACCCCCTGAACTTGGACATGGTCCTCCTCTCCAGAACTGTCTCCACGGAGTCCACGCTCTGACGGACCACAGAACGAGCCCTATGTTTGGATCTGTTCAGGCGTTCTCTGTCTCACTTCCTGGCAGCAGCACCCCAACACACAACTGACTGGTAGAACAGCACACCGTACATAACAGACTGATAGAACATCTGAAGAAGCTCAGAGCTGATGTTGAAGGAGACAAGCCTCCTCAGGAAGGACATCCAACTCGGCCCCTACTTGTACACACAGTCTGTGTTGGTAGAACAGTCCAGTCTGTTATCCAGCTGCAGTCCCAGGTAGTTACAGGTCTCTACCACCTCCACCTCCCTGCCCTCGATGACCACCGGCTCTGAAGTGGGGGCGACCGCTGGAAATCGACAACCATCTCCTTCATTTTGGAGATGTTCAGCTGGAGCTCATTCCGGTGACACCATTCTCCTGTACTCCCCCTCCTCACCCGCCCTGACGCATGCGGTTTCGTTGGAGAACCTCTGCATGTGGCATGTAACCGAGTTGTACTGGAAGCCCATGGTGTAGGGGGTGAAGAGAAGGGGAAACAACATGGTCCCCTGTGGAGCCCCACGCTGCTGGTCACCACTGAGGACAAGCAGTCCCCCATTCAAACATCGATGGTGGTGAAGGTGTTCTAGGAATCGAAGAAGAGCACCGTGACTGTCAGGGGCGTGGCAGGAGGAGAGGCCGAACATGTGGGCGGGGCCTCGTCTCCACATCTGTTGTTCCTCTCAACACCTGAACTAGATCAGTCTGATTAGCCTGAGGCTTTTTAAGCCGTGTTCTGTCTTGTTTCTCGACCAGATCGTTTTGTACCCATAGCCACATGTCTAGTTTGCTGGACTTCGAGAGTTTTCTTGTGTTTCCTGAATTTTTGCTTTATTGATTAAAATATGAATGAAAGCTTCTCCATTAGTGTTCTGCACTTGGGTCCCATTCCTGCTCGCCATGACACTGACAGCAAAGCCCCTGACTTTTAGGTGGGTCAGCACATAGTGGAGGAGGTACATGATGGTGTTTTTAGCCCCAACCTGAACCTGAAAAGCAAACTAGTGAGGGTCCATTGCACCCTGTACCTTGAGATGTAGGAGCTCCAGGACCAGTTGCTCTAGAGCAGTGGTTCTTAACCTGGGTTGGATCGAACCCTAGGGGTATGGTGAGTCTGTCTCGGGTTTCGCGGAGACGGAGGTCTAGATAAAACATACACGAATCACTGTGTATGTTTGACACATCGTGTCAATTGGTGATGACACCCCCTCCCCCCTTTGCCATCACTGGCTGCAGGTTATCACGCTACATCGATTAGCCTACCTGTGCTACAGGGGATTTTGCGCACTCAGTAGTGGATTTATGCCTATTATGATGGTATGTCATCTGATTGCTTTCTTAATATTTTAATTCATAGTAACTATGTTGAGCAAAAAAAGACGAATATGTACAACGTGAATTTACATGTACTGTATAACGGAACGTGATGGGAGTCAGCGTTCTGCAGGATTTGAATGTCAAGTTGAACAACTCTAGTCTGGTGCTGGTAAAAATAAAGGAACACTTCCTGAAGCTGATGGAAAACAACAGAAACAGACTTTGCTGTGAAAATGACATCAGAGTAACACCTGTCAAGGTGAAGCCACATATCTGTCTCTATATGTCTCATGTCTCTATAACAACAGCAGAAGTCACACTTAGGCCCGTTTACACGATGCCGGAACTTTTTGAAAACGCAACTTTTTTGTTGCGTTTACGCCTTCCGTCCACACGATAACGCAAATACCCGGAACAGAACGCAACTTTTTGATAATGCTGGCCGAGGTGGATTTTTTAAAAACGCTGGGTCTGCGTTGTCGTGTGGACGGTGTATCCGCAGCTTTTTAAAAATGCTGACATCTTGCCTGCGACGAAAACCGCTGTGATGTCATATTTATGGGCCCGTGTGTACAAACATGCTGGATGTACGAACCTTGTTGACAGCAGCATTCTTGCAGGTGTTTTGTGACAACAAAACACAGAGGCTTCCTATTGGATAAAGTTTGACTCAATACTGCCACCACATGGTCTGGCATGCTTATAGCCATCTTCGAAAACGCACTGGTGCGTTTACGTGTGGACGTAGATTTTTTTGAAAACGATGTCGTGTGGACGTGAATCGTTTTCGATGCGTTTTAAAAAAGTTGCGTTTTCAAAAAAATCCGTCATCGTGTGGACGGGGCCTGATTTATAGGTAGGTCATTTCAAATGTGAGTTCATGCACTGTCTTGGTTTTGTTCTTTGAAAAAGGTGACATTAATACACAATTCATTAAATCCACCAGTAAAACATACTTATGTTTTAAATTTGAAAACTTCTTTTTTTTTTTTTAACTAAAGAAGGAGTGCGCATATGAAACCGGCAGGGTTCGGCACCTCCAACAAGGTTAAGAACCACTGCTCTAGAGTCTTCATAACGTTGGAAGTAAGGGCAATCATGGATGTTTCAAGAAAGGAATAAGATATCGCTATTGCAAATCAAGTGTCACTTGAACCAGTCATTTTTTTAAACTTCAACCAGAGAGGTATCACTGCGTCCAGTGTATTCTTTTAACAGTTCTGAATGTGTAAGTTGTAGATCATAGTGTTCATTTAGTTCATTCTGACTCGTTTGCAGTTCTCTTATTGGAATGTATAAGTTTGTACCAAAGAGCATTCATGAAACCTGGTCTTAAAGAGAAGAGCAGAAGCGTTTGTGAAGCAGACTATTGACTGAAATTGCTGTACAGAACATACGAACATCTGTGAAGTACAATTTGTTTTGTTCTTCTTAAACTTCTAACTGACTGGTGTGTTGGATCAATGTGTCATCATGTTAAGTGATGAGGTTCTAGGGTATCGGGTGGTGGGTGTGACCTCACACTTACCTGTCTACTTAGAAGGGAATACCACCTGATTTCTATGTTCATTCTTTTGGTGTCCTACACCCCCGATCAACGTTATCTGAGTTAGCTGGAACCCAAGCTGCAGAGAATGACAATGTGTGTAACTGTGTCATTCCAAACATCAGTAATAATTTAAATATTCACGTTGTCAGCATTGTCTTTGAACCAATCACATTACAGTGTGGTTGTGTTTAAACTGTATACCTAGAGTGGAACAATTAAATGTTATTTATTTGTTTTGGACTCAAAAGTTGCCTTCATCAATACCGTTATTGAACCCAGTCATTTATAAAGTACTACATACATTGTACAGTGGCCATACCTGGTGTACCCCCCTACATGCTGGATATTCTACTCCGTAGACAGGCATTATAATGAGATTCATTCATCCTAACTAGAACTAAGGGCTTTTAGAAAAAAAAGCGTAACAAGTTATGCAGTTGCATGATTTCTATGTCTGATTATCCTCTGGTTTGGTGAGATTTAAGTATGTTTGACATTAACAAATGTGGCTCTCAAAAGAAGCCTCCATTAAACAGTGGTGGACGACTGTCCTTCTCCTCCTCTGGGCTTTTCCCTTCAGGGGTCTCCACAGCCAATCGGTGTCCTCCATCTAACCCTGTCTTCTCATCCTCTTCTCTCACACCAACTACCTTCATGTCCTCTTTGACTACATCCATAAACCTCCTCTTTGGTCTTCCTCTAGGCCTCCTGCCTGGTAGTTCAGAACTCAGCATCCTTCTACCAATATATTCACTATCTCTCCTCTGGACATGTCCAAACCATCTCAGTCTGGCCTCTCTGACTTTATCTCCAGAACCTCTAACATGTGCTGTCCCTCTGATGTACTCATTCCTGATCCTATCCATTCTGGTGGATGACTGTCCTGTATTTAAAATAATCAACAATTGCTATTTTCACAACTGTCATCATGTAGTACTTATTCAAAGTGTGTTAGTGCACATTAGACTCAGGGGTTGAATGTCATGAAACAAAATGACACTAGCAGGGCTGAAGCGTTTCTGTTAGCATGCTGCAGACTGGAGACTGGACATTAAGCTTTTCTCCTGCTTCTGTTGTCACAGCATTCTGTGGAAGCTGTGAACGCCGGAGTGAATCCTGTTGGTGACACCTCCTACAACTCCAGCCACTGGGACCTAGGCAGCGCCTTCTTCTTCGCTGGGACGGTCATCACAACCATAGGTCTGTCAATGGAGGTCACACCAACCAACTATTCATCATCCATCCATCATCCATCCATCATCCATCCATTCATCATCCATTCACCGTCCCTAATCCATCCATCCACCCATCATGTATCTATCTATCTATCTATCTATCTATCTATCTATCTATCTATCTATCTATCTATCTATCTATCTATCTATCTATCTATCTATCTATCTATCTATCTATCTATCGGTAGTCGTTGACTTACGACCTATGCAACTTACGACCGACCGACGTTACGACCACAATGTCCGGGTAACGCGGGCATTCCCTCCAGCCTCAGTACTCACGCTCTGAGGCTCCCGCGCTCTCTTCAGTCCCCACGGCGCACACACGCTGTTCAGTCACACTGAGATCAATAGCCCAGCCCACTACTGATGGGCTGGGCTGCTTAGGAGGCTGTGACGGAGAAATGTATGAATGGCGTATGGAAAAACTGTCAAGCGTTACGTGAACTCTTCTGCTGGATTTGAAAGTGACGAAGAACTTGATCAGATTCGGGAGAAAATAGTGAAACTGGCAAAAAACCTCTCCTTGGAAGAACTGATCGCGCTGGAAGAAGAAAGAGTGGAAGAAGAAGAGAGAAGAGAAGCAGAGAAAGAAGAGGAGGAAACAGAAAAAATGTTCACCACCAAAGGCTTGTCAGAAGGCTTTTCCCTGTTAAATAAACTCGGTGCACACTTTGAAGAAATGGACATAGAACATAGAAACATTTGCGAGGATTGAACGGATGGCAAACGACGCTTTCCGTCCATATCGTGAAATTTATGAGGAGAAAAAGAAACGAACAATTCAGACAAAGCTCACAATGATTATGAAAAGATCGTCTCCCGCTCCCACCAACCCACACGCTGCCCCAGCTGACGATCCGGACAACCCCCAGCCAAGAACCAGCGCTGCTGGATTGAATTTTTACTTAAGAGTCGAGTTACGACCGATCTGTCGGGACGAATCGCGGTCGTACGTCAACAACTACATCTATCTATCTATCTATCTATCTATCTATCTATCTATCTATCTATCTATCTATCTATCTATCTATCTATCTATCTATCTATCTATCTATCTATCTATCTATCTATCTATCTATCTATCTATCTATCTATCTATCTATCTATCTATCTATCTATCTATCTATCTATCCATCCATCCATCCACAGGTCTTTGGAGCCTATGGCAGCTGGCATGGGGCTAGAGTAGAGGTAAGATCGGGCCTAAAAAAATCCATCCTGACCCGAGCCCGAGGGTATTAAAGCCCGACCCGATCCGAACGTCATTATAGACATTTTAGCCCCACCCAGCCCAATTTCAAGCCGGTTCGGGCTTGGACTTGGGCTTAAGATCTTACGTCTACTTTTAGTGCGTACGATGGTAAAGGTAAAGTGACAGTAGAAGATACAGCTGACGCACGGAGGGAACGGAGCAGGTGTTGTAGATGGATGTATCTCATACAGCGCCTTCTGTGTTTTACCTAAATTGTTTATTTTATAAGGGTATTCCTTAGTGTAATATCTGTTGATCGTTTGAGATACATAATATATAAATATATATTTAAAAAGTTATGGAAAGATTAGCCTGAGTCAGACCCGAACGTAATTATTGACATTTTGAGCCCAACCCGGCCCGAAATTCAGGCCAGGTCGGGCTTGGACTCGGGCTCAGGCTTAAGATCTTACCTCTAGGCTAGAGGTGGGGTACACACCGGACAGGATGCCAGCTCATCACTCGGCACATTCATGTTTAAAGAACAGAAACGTACTTTCCCTTTAACGTGTATCTGAGTGTGATATCTGTGGGTGTTGACTGATTGTATCAGCATCACTGCTGAACAATGTCTGAAGAAATGATTTTTATAAAGAATGAATACAATGTGAATATTAAATGTGTTTGGCTTAAAGAATGGTATACTAGGGCCTATCTAGCTTGGACATTCCATATCAATAGAGTGTCATCCTTCACCAAGGCCCATGTCAGTGCCACTGAGGCTGGAAATGAATGTGAACACAAAGCAGGCTCAGGAGCAGAATGACAGTTAACATGTTGCTATTGAATAGCACAGGCAGTTCAAGTCAGGTACGGGCCACAGAGGAAAGTGTTTAAGTGTATAAAGTTAAATAAATTCCAGTGTACCATAGACAAACGTACAGGACACAGCTCTGAGAGCAACACGCTGCTCCTTACATGAACACCACGACTCCTGTCAACCTTCTTGTGCACAGTGAGCAGTCTATTAGAGGAACACAACCACCACTGTGATCTTATATCACACGTGCTTCTGGATTTGTGTGGATGAAATCATTGTGGAACAAAATTGGGGTGGTGTAAATTGGCCCTGTGGTAGTCAGATCTGGGGGAGAATGACTTGTTCTAAGGAAATGTGTCCGTGGAATTTCATGAGTATTCGACCTGAATTCAGTGGTGTAATTCAGGCTCCATGTTACTGTAAATGTCAGAAAAAAATTAATTTTGGATGTTTTCAGAAAACATCCAGTGTTTTATACAATGTTAAATGTGTCTACGTCTGCTGCTTCACATCCTTCATCTTACTAAGACCCTTGATAATCTCCGTTCGCTCTCCTAGGGTACGGCAACATTGCTCCGAGCACAGAGGGAGGGAAGATCTTCTGTATCTTGTATGCAATATTTGGCATCCCACTCTTTGGGTTCCTCCTGGCAGGCGTTGGAGACCAGTTAGGAACCATATTTGTCAAAAGCATCGCCAAGGTGGAGAAGATGTTCCGGGTAAGTCAAAATAAACCAGAAACCTCCAGTGCAGAACGCCAGGAAGATGAGCATGTTGGCTTGCTTTAAAACAGAACCGCCAGGAATATCTGACAGAGATGAACTGTTGTACAGACATCTGAAGGTCTGCAGATCTTCTGTTGATTTTCAACACCGACAACCTAAACGAGAAACTTGAAGGAATTCATTCATTCAGACGTTAGAACAAGTTTCAGAAGCAGTTCAGGATCAAAATTTGATAACTGTCATTCCTCTACCTGTGTTGGCATTCCATAACCAAGTGTGTGTGTGTGTGTGTGTGTGTGTGTGTGTGTGTGTGTGTGTGTGTGTGTGTGTGTGTGTGTGTGTGTGTGTGTGTGTGTGTGTAAATCAAATTGCTTGAATGGAAAAATAGAAGTGAAAACAATAATAAGTAACAAACTCAACTTTTCCAGTTGGGGGTTTAGATAAAGTAAATACTGAGTTGCTAGAATGAACCACTGTACATATTGTTGACAATGTAAATGGACTTTTATTTATTACAGTAATCCCCCGTTCCTCACAGTTAATGCATTCAGCAGCCACACGCGATTAACGAATTCCGCAATAGAGCGACAAACTATCTTATTATTTAGGATAATTTAAATATTTCTGGACCCCCCCATACTGATATTAAACCACCTTCTATCTGTATTACCTTTAAAACACTCTGATACTGTTTGAAGCAGCGATCCCCAACCTTTTTATCTCCACGGACCGGTTTCATCTCAGACAATATTTCACGGACCGGCCTTCATTTGCTAGATAATCGTTAATGACACCAGAACAGCTGTAGTCTAATTATACATCATCTGCAGTGGTTTTACGTAAACTGCTGACATCAACAGACAATAAACAACCATTTTTAATAAATTGATAATCAATATCTCTGTAAATGCAATTATATATTTAGAACGAAATTCCTTGTAAATAATTATCATACAAATCTTGATTCAAGTGACTGCACTGATGAGGTTTATTTTGAAATCTAGTGACTTCCAATCGGTTCTGGAGATAAAGTCAGAGAGGCCAGACTGAGATGGTTTGGACATGTCCAGAGGAGAGATAGTGAATATATTGGTAGAAGGATGCTGAGTTCTGAACTGCCAGGCAGGAGGCCTAGAGGAAGACCAAAGAGGAGGTTTATGGATGTAGTGAAAGAGGACATGAAGATAGTTGGTGTGAGAGAAGAGGATGAGGAGACAGGGTTAGATGGAGGACACTGATTGGCTGTGGAGACCCTGAAGGGAAACGCCCAGAGGAGGAGAAGAGTGACTTACAATCAGTGCATTCATTCATTTATTTTCATTCACCACCACTGTATCCGCTGTAGCGGGTCACGGGGAGCTAGAGCCTATCCCAGCTGACATAGGGCGTGATGTGGGGGACACTCCGGGCACGACGCCAGTACACCACGGAGCCACACACAAAGACATACAAACACGCACACACACACTCACTCCTACAGGAAATTTGGGACCGGCCAATCAACCTGAAGCGCATGTTTTTGGAGGTGGGAGGAAGCCGGAGAACCCGGAGGGAACCCACACAGACACGGGGAGAACATGCAAACTGCACGCAGAGCGGGACTCGAACCCGGACCCGCCGTGTTGTGAGGCGGCAGCGCTAACCACTGCGCCACCGTGCCGCCCTCACTGCATTCAATGTAGGAGAAATACTGATCATTTCTACATAAAAGGGTGAACAACTCAATCAAATAATAATAATAACTAGTGGAGCCCTGAACTTGTTTCTCTGCAACCACCTGGTCCCATCATGGGGTAACGGAGACAATGACACCTGAAGTGTGTTCAGACGTCCGGTCTACTCCAGTTTGGTTTTCTTTACGTCACTGCAGAAAATCCACTTCAGAGACAGGAGGTTGGAAATGGAAGCAGGGATCAAGATACTTTAAAGGTGATATCAGGATAATCTGCCTTTACTTTAACCCAGAACACTGGCAGAGCACTCATTTTTTCTAGTTTATGGGCCTAATTTCTGGTAACCTGTCACATGACTGAGACCTGTCAAGACGCACAGAGCATTTATCTGTGTTTCATTCTGCACAGAAGTCACTTTCCAAAATAAAACATCTTTAGGCTGATAATTAATGAAAAATTCAAACATTATGTGCCGCCTAGTATGTAATGGCCAGCTGCCCAGTACGGGGTCAGGACCTGGTACCTTATGGCCCATGACCTGGTACCGGGTGTAAACCAGTAGATGGGGACTGCTGGTTACACCATTACTCACACAGTGGAACAGCTACTGAAGTTATCAGTAGGGCCTTTAAATGCTTTGTTATTCACAGAAGCAGTTCCTGCAGACTTCCTGCAGTCGAAGCTATTTTATCAAAAGGTGTGGGTTGAATCTCTGAGCAGAGAAACGGCTTCGTGATTAGACATTCATTCTCTCATCTTCTTGAAGACAAGGTGATCATTGTTGTCTCATCTTCAGCCGCTCATCTGAATCCGAGCCACTGAACACACTGGAAAAGGTCCCAGTATACCAGCAGAAGGGGGGGTACAGTCACAGGTCACCAGTTCATCGCAGGACCATAGAGAAGGGGAGACACCCACTTATGCACTCATTCCTACGGACATTTGGATTGACCAGTTCACCTCAGCTGCTTTTGGAGGTGGGGGAACCCACACAGACATTGGACGAATAAGGAAATGCCCCACAAAAACACCCCAGGTGGAATTGAACCAAGAGGCATGGGAGCTCAGAGCTGAGCCAAGAATATTTCTACCGGTGCAAAGGTAACTGAGCAGGGCTCTGCCTCCTACACTAATGAGATATCGTGTGCAAACTACAGAAACATCTACTAATGCCACAGACACAGCAGACGAGTGCCATCGCCACATTGAGATGGACCCACCGAGACCTTTCACTGTCACAGTTGAAGAGAGATCTGAAGAAATGTCTGGAGCAACTAACCGCAGAATGGATGTTAACTTTTCTACAGGAGAAAGACAGTCTTCATACTCAATCCAGAGCCAGGGAACCTGGATGGTGTGAGGAGAGAGAAAAAGACCAACACAAGAATGTTCCCAAGGTTGTCCACACAACATCAACAGCTGTCCAGGTGGAGGGAAGCTCATTGTGACATCACTGCACCAGGGCGTGGCCATCGAGTCAGAATTCAGATGGTGTCAGAGCTCCTTCAGTCAAGTTACTGAAACGTTCCGATGTGGTTGTTGACAGGAAGCTGACCACAAACAATTAATACCAGACCCCTGAGGATGACCACGATTCTTCTGTGAAATCCACCAAATCTGGCTTTGCCACCATTCCATGAGCCTGTTGACCTCTGAGCAGATGAGTGTGATGCAACAAAATCAGTTAGAATTGGTTACAGTGCAAAGTTAACCTTATGGGTCGGAAAAGGATTCACCAGTGTTGTGCTAAAGTACATATATGGTAATGACAGGTAAGGGCTGAGTGGGTTTACTGCAATGATCACATACAATAATAAAATAAGCAATAATTATATTTTTCCACATTCGCCTTGGGATTAATAATATCTATGTAACATCAAAAAATATGGGAAATAGATCAGCATAATTGTCATGTAAGTGAATTCTACCACTCTGTTCTGACATTAGAGAAGTCTAAGTTACAAATAACTAACAGTGGTCATTAGATTATAAGTATTCTTTAAAAGTCCAGAAAATCACAACATTAATTCTATGAAACTAATGGAGAATTTGATGTTACTTATTTTCTTAACAAAATGAATTCCCAGTTTGGATCATTAAAGTATAAGTAATATAATCCAAAAGTTCAGTGATCCTCCATTCCTCACGGTTAATGCGTTCCAGGAACCACACACTAGTTACGAATTCCGCAATACAGCGACAAACTATTGATCCTATTATTTACTGTAATCTAAACATTTCTGAACCCCCCCATAATGATATTAAACCACCTTCTATCTGTATTACCTTTAAAACACGCTGATAGACTATTTACAGCACTTTTGTGTCTCACGGAAGTCTGAGGCCCCGCCCACACGATGCCAGAACTTTTTGAAAACTGAATTTTTTGTTGTGTTTCCGCCTTCCGTCCACACGAGCAGATATCCGGAACATAAACGCAACTTTTTGAAAACGCTGGTCAAGGTGGAATTTTTTGAAAATGCTGGGTCTGTGTTGTCGTGTGGACGCTGTAACCAAAACTTTTTCTATCGGGGGGGCGTGTCCCTGGGACCCGAACCACTGTGACGTCATGCATGGGACCCGTGTCTACATGTACACACGGAGCTAAACCGGCTATTTTCGGACGTTTAACAGCTCCACGTCGAACACGCGTAGATAAACATGCTTTGCACTAATATATTTATTTGTCTGTTTATTTATGTGTCACAAAGTTTATATACCGTATGTATTTATTTATTCATTCATTTTTTCACGTTCCTCGCCAAAGACGCGACGCCAGTTCTGTGCTAGACCGGGACGTGCTGCCCCCTGGTGGAGAACTCTGTGATGGAGGTCGTCCTCCAGGAGGAACGTCCCAGTCCTCTCTCCTGTCGTTCTCTGAGTTGTTCTGCTTATAAATGTGTTGATCAACTTGTTGATCAACGCTCTGATGCGAATACGTGGGCACGGAGATCTTTTTGAAAACACTGTTGTGTGGACGTGAATCGTTTTCGATGCTGGGTGAAAAAAGTTGTGTTTTCAAAGTGTGGACGCGGTCTGAGACTCACAGAATGTAGCCCACTTCCGGATGCCGTCAGCCAATAGAATGCGCATACGGTATCACGTGACTGCCGACCAAAAATCCGCGATGAGGTGAAGTTGCGAGTTTTGATGCGAGGGGGCGCATTGAATAAGAATAATAGCCAAACCTGAAGCACTAATGATGTTTCAACATAGATGAGTAGAATAGCTTTTTCAAAGCTGGAAATGCAGTCGGTAAAAAGTCGTGCTATATTCACACAAAATGACTTAAAGTTGAATCAAAATTTAAACAGCAAATATAAGTTAAAAGTTACAATCAAAAGTTTTAGGTTGAATTTATTAAAACCACGGAACAGTCTGATCTTTCCCACCTAATTCACCTCCAGCGTTTTTACCACCTGTGATCCTGCTCTTCACCCATTGGCCAGTCGCTCCCTCCTCACCAGCGGTATCCACTCACCTGTGAGTCAATCACTGTCAGATGGCTTTCTGGCTTTCTGATCACGACCCTGAGTTTCGTTGTCCTACCTGGACTCTGTTTCACGTCTGTTTTGTGCACCATGACTCTTGTGAGTACCTGAATAAAGGTCACTGTGGACTGACCTGTCTGTTAATGCTGCATTTGGATTTGACTGCAACACCCCCGACAGAAGGCAAAAGGTTTAGCAACAGTAAAGTCAGTTGTTAATTGAGATCATCTGTGATCTCCATCTGTGGATGGAGGGATGGTCTAACCGTCCTCATGTCGTGTCTCAGGAGGTCAGACCAGGAAAACAACATGTGGCTCAACTTGAATTACAGCCAGAAGGTTGCTGTTGTACAAGGTGGTTCTGGGTTTGAGTCCCGCTCTGTGTGGGGTTTGCGTGTTCTCCCCGTGTCTGCGTGGGTGCACTGGTGTCATGCACGGAGTGTCCCCCGCCGCACGCCCCAGCCAGATGGGATAGGCTCCAGCTCCCCGCAACCCGCGACGGCGGGTTGCGGGTTGTTGTATTTTTACACACATGTTCTTTCCATTACATATAAAGTTCGTTCATCACGTCAATAAACATCTATCAACTGTCAATCTTTACCACATTGTAATATTGTACCGTAATATGAATGTCATGTTTATTTGCAATGTATCACGTATTTTTGTGTTTGCTTTATTTAGGATGCCCAAATCATTCCCAGTTGACATGATCTGCATGGAAACATGTTTTTATGTCATAGATATTGGTTATGTTAAACATGTAACCAATAGGTACAATCTAATTTCATTCATTTAGCCATCCATTTAGATGGATGGATGGATGGATGGATGGATGGATAGATTGATAGATACTGTAGATGGATGGATGATAGAGACCATGTATTTCATGTTTTGTTTTTTGATGTAATTGTTGATTTTATTACATTTAGTCACTAATTATATACACACTTATATACTGTACATTGGTCATGGTGTATTACCATTGGGTTCTCAGATCAACCATTGAGGGGGTTAGTTGCCTCGGCGACAGGTATGTGTATAGCGTGGACAGGAAGCAGAGCGAGGTGAGTTGGGATTCCTTTTGGGATTCTTGTTCACATTTTTCCCTTTCACTATCTGCTCGGTTGTGGTTCCATCTGCACCAACATACAAAGTCCTCAATAAGACCTCTGTACTCCTCTTTAATTAGTTTGTAATTTTAATGAACTGTAATGATCTCCATAGGGAAATCCTTAGTCCACTGTTAGTCCACCATTAGTCTTCCTGGTCAGCGTGATATACACTCTCTGATGAACATGTGATCAGAGTACTTCTGCAGCTTTCATGACTGAGTTATACTGTAAGTCAGCGATGTACAATGTGGACTGTCAGGGTGAGATTAGCTCCCTGTAGCACTGGTGCTACTCAGTCTGTGAGATGCAGTCACTCAGCCTGATGTATTGTGGTCTCTCAGTGAGGTAGTTGGTGATCCAGCTCACCAGACGGGCAACCTCCACCAGCTCCACCAGCTTCTCTGAGGGAGAAGCTCGTGGAGCTGGTGGAGTTTGGAGAGCTTGCAGTTGACTGGAAATCTCTGTGACATGTTGGTTAGAAAGTCCAGAATCCACCGGGTGAGTTGGTTGTTTAAACAGAAGCAGGAAGTGAGTTTATTGGCCAGGATGTGAGACTGTAATGTGTTGAATGCAGGAGAAACCCATGAACAGCAGTCTGGCTCGTGTGTTTGGACTCCTGTTTGGACTGGGTATTGGAGTCAATGCTGTGTTGTAGGTGGCTGATAGATGTTGTCTTAATCCTCCTCCTCTGTTCAGAGAGGGTTTCTCCAGCTTAACAAAAATGTCTTTTTAACTCCACTCAAACCATCTATGTTCCCTGGCTAAAACCTTGAAATTTATATCCTCTGTCTTTAATCAATCAATCAATCAAGTTTTATTTATATAGCACTTAATCATGGCAACAGACATTTCAAAGCGCTTTAATCAGTTCTTTAAATGAATGATTATATTGGTCCATATGACCCACAGAAAAAAAGCACAGAAAAGAAACTGCAAAGTTTGATTTTTTTCATGCTTATTTCAGCTTCGGTATGTTGTGTTTTCCAAATTACAAACTGTGACTGATGAACAATAAGAGTTCTTGGTCATCAAAAAAGATTGAACTGCGTTACAATCGGTCCGATGCTGCAGGATGGTATACAGTATATTTGTTGTAGTGAGTTTGGCACTGTGGCAGGATGGTAGATCAGTAAACACAAACTGACCCATCCAAAATTCTGGCACTGTTCTGGCTACAGTGATGGACACTGTGGGCAGAGAGGCAATAAAGTCTCAAGTTACTTTTAGAGGGCCTGCAGCACTAACAAGTAATTGATCACTGTGAGAAGGATAAAAGGTGTATATATATATATATATATATATATATAAATATATATAGATATATAGATATATAGATATAGATAGATATATATATAGACACTTAGTAATGAGTTTAGCACAGAAGTACTAATGTCTTTAAATATTGACACAGCGTCAACAGACAGAACTCTGGTGTAAATGTTTTTTCTGCTGGTATGTTGATGGAGTACAAATTCAAATGTTAAAATGTCAAAAAATTGGTCTGGGAGGATTTTCAGCAAAGATTTGATGTTCAGTTTTACTGCTATATAAAACATGGTGGAGGGTACTATTAACACAATGAACAGTTAATGGCTCACATACTGATCTTTTGTATCATTGTGATTTCTTCTTGCAGAATAAGCACAACCAGATCAGTCAGACTAAAATCCGTGTGACCTCCACTCTACTCTTCATCCTGGCCGGCTGCATCTCTTTTGTCACCGTCCCGGCTGTGATCTTCAAACACATTGAGGGCTGGACAGCTCTGGATTCTACATATTTTGTTGTCATCACTCTGACAACAGTTGGAATTGGTGACTATGTGGCAGGTGAGAGGCTTGCTGGAACCCTGAGGTGAGCCTAGGTACCAGTTGGTATATTGGCATTGCTACTCCAGTGTCCATCCAACCATTTTCTTGTCGATGAGACAGCTGTAGCCATTGTGTCTACAGCTGCTTGTGGCTGGAGCCTATCCCAGAGAGGTGGGAGACACCTCGGAAACATTGCCAGCACATCGCAGGGCTACACATAGAAAAACAACCACTCATTCACACACTCACACCTATGAGCAATTTGGAGTTATCAGTACAGCTAAATGTCATATTTTTTAAGGTAAAAGGAAGCTGGAGAACCTGGGGGGTTTCTGTAACGAGATGTCTGTAATTTTCTGGCAGAGATGGAGGGAATAAAAAGTTGATTTCAATTCGATGAAGCTGTGGTGGGAGGTTAGAAAAACACAGATTTGGATGTTCTGCCAACAGTACACAGCTTTATCAACTTTTAAAACTCAAGACAGTTGCAAAACAGCTTGAAGCGGATATTAGTTTTTTAGAAGAGGGAGTACTTCAGGGCTCAGGACCAAATACAGGTCGCCTGCTGCAGAAGAAAAGGCAGGAGCTCAGCTCTTTCCTCCAAGAAGGATCTAAGGAGGCCCTGGTCCGTCCCGTTTCCCTCAGCTGAAGGATATGGATGCTCCAAGCTCCGTCTTCTTCAATCTGGAGAGATTGATAGCACAGAGGAAGAGAACGACCTGCCTGCAGCTTCCAGGAGAAAGCTGCCTCATCCCTGCCGGATCTACTGATACGGCACTTCAGCTTCTTTCCCTGTTAAAGAAACCAACCCCTGAGACACAAACGGTTTAAAACGGGGATCGACATCCGTGGTTACCCCTGATTTAGGTAAAAACTCTAGATGTTTTTCAGCTGGAGACACGGTGTTGATGAGACCCACAGCTGCTGGAGTTTTAGGTCCCGTGTTCGAATCCCGGACGAGCCCTCAATTCATGCTACACAGAATGGTTGAAGGACGAATGGTTGAAGAAAATAAGGAAATCAGTTTTATTTACAAGAGCTAAATATCAAATAATATTTTGAGCTCACTTCAGGTTGGAATAATGCCAAAATAACAAACAGAATGATCCTATCTGCAAAAGAATAGTGATTAACCTAACAGGAAAACAAACGACAGCATCTTGCCTTCCTAACTACTAGAGGTAGGATCGGGCCTAAAAAATCCAGCCCGACCTGAACTGAGCCTGACGGTATTAAAGCCCGACCCGAATGTAATTATTGACATTTTGAGTCCTACCCGGCCCGAATTTCGGGCTTGGATTCGGGCTTAAGATTTTACCCCTACTTTCAGTGCGTATACGATCGGAAAGGTAAAGTGACAGGAGAAAATACAGCTGGGAAGGGAACGGAGCAGGTACTGTAGATGGATGTTTGTCATACAGCGCCTTCTGTGTTTTACCTAAATTATTTATTTTGTAAGGATATTCCTTAGTTTAATACCCATACATCGTTTGAGATACACAATACATAAATATATATTTATTTCAGGCTTGGATCTTAAGATCTTAAGCCCGACCCGACTCCAAAAAAAATCCATCCCGACCCGACCAGAGCCCGACGGTATTGAAGCCTGACCCGAAAGTAATTGTTGACTTTTTGAGCCCGACCCGAATTTCGTGTCGGGTCAGGCCCGGACTCGTTTGAGGAACCTTTGTTTTTCAGTGACTTTTTAAAAATTTGACATTACAATCTGTTAGCTGTGTGTGTGTGTGTGTGTGTGTGTGTGTGTGTGTGTGTGTGTGTGTGTGTGTGTGTGTGTGTGTGTGTGTGTGTGTGTGTGTGTGTGTGTGTGTGCGCGTGCGCGTGCGTGTGTGTGTGTGTGTGTTTGTGCATGTATGTTTGTCTTTATTTATTTCTTAATTATTGTCAACAGGGGGAGACCGAAGGATCAATTATCGGAAGTGGTACAGACCTCTGGTGTGGTTCTGGATCCTGGGGGGTCTGGCCTACTTTGCTGCTGTCCTCAACATGATTGGTGACTGGCTTAGGGTGCTGTCCAAAAAGACAAAGGAAGAGGTACGCTCCCAGAGAAATAATGCCAGTATGATGGTGTGTTCCCACATTTTTGTTATGGGTGGTTCAAGTCTGGCCCCCAGGGAGCAGAGACTGACACAGCAGTAAAAACCAACAGCTTTATTGCTCAGGCTAAAACAAAAACGCTAGTTAGCTAGATAACAAAAAGCAGCGGAGCAAAAACGACTAAACTCCAAGAAACATAGAAAAGAACTGGTAACTGGAGAAACACTCGACACTGCCATCACAGAACAGGACGGAACAATCTGGCACCCTCCTCGGGAAAAGCCAGGCCTTTAAAGATGAGGCTGAAGAGCAGAGTGGGAACTGGTGTGGCTCGATCCAGCCACAGCCTGACCTGTCAGGACAATAACACACCTGCAGAACATCCCAAACTAACAGAACCATGACGATGTTAACCCTTACCTCTGCTGAGGCTGTTTTTTGTCGTGAAGCCGTTCTAAATTCTATTAACATTAATCCACGAAGAGCTTTCTCCCAATAACCTCACTGCCTGTTAGATTTTGTACGTCCATTTTTTGAATCTGCTTTACTCAATGTGGGACACAGAAGTTACACTAAGACCAGCCATTCTTTCAAAATAAACCTATAAACGTGTTCTCATGGTACAAAATACAATTAGTGTCACTAGAGTAAGTACTGAAGGTACAGCGTGTTTTGTTTCATCATCCATCCATCCATCCATCCATCCATCCATTCATCCATTCATCCATCCATCCATTCATCCATCCACGCATCCATCCATCCATTCATCCCTCCCTCCGTCCGTCCGTCCGTCCGTCCGTCCGTGTGTCCGTCATCTTGTAGAAGGCAGTCGCCATCGTCTTGTCTTCAGCTACTTATCCACCGTATGAGTCGTGGGTCTGCTGGACATCTCAGCTCACTATGGTATGAGGTGGGGTACACCCTGGATGAGATGCCAGCTTGTCTTGGGGCCACACAAAGACAAAAAAGCATGTTCACACTCACACCTATGACAATGTATGACAAGGTATGACCACATCAGCTGCATGTGTGTAGAGGTGGCAGAAGCCGTAGAACCTGGAGAGAACCCACAGACACCAGGAGAACATACAAACGTGACTTCTTCCCTGGAGTCTTTGTGTTTTCTCATTCCAGAGGTTAGTGTGGACCCCCCCCCCCCCCAAAGGGACATTATTGTTGTTATTCATTCATAGATGGACAAAAACACATCTCACACCGGCCAATTAACCTAAAGCTCCAGTTACTGGAGGTGGGACGAGTCCGGAGAACGCAGAGAGAACCCCCCCAGACACGGGGAGAACATTCAAACTCCACACAGAGTGGAACTCAAACCCAGAACCGCCTTGCTGTGCGGCGACAGCGCCACCCACTGGACCACCTGTTGTTACTATTATTAATAGAAGCATTGTGTTATTTATCAGTGTTGTCATGCAGCTACTGATGTAGCATCTCTTGTTTTTCTGACTCCGTAGAATATTTTTGTGTCACCGGACATTTTAAAAACTGACTTGATCTTTTGTCGTTTTATAAGAACCAAACTCTTTGAGAACACTTTTAAACGACATCAGATGTTGCCAAAAAAAACTGTAGCTGCTTCTTGAACTGTATTATTGTCAATTTTCTTCTTTCTGGTGACATAAATTGCCAGTTTAGCTTCACCAGAAACAAAATTTAAAAGCTTCCACTCTTTCTGATTCGCTTGATTGTACCCAGCGCCTTATATAAAATTTCTGATATTAAAATTTTTACTGGACAGATAAAAACTCTCACACTCACTAAAAACATGAAAAACTGTCATGAAGGAGACCGATATTAGAGACCATCGGTGCTCCAGCATTGAGCTATGAGAAGTGAAGTCCCTCAGACTGCAAAGCAGAGGAGCCGAGTACAAACAGAACCTGACGACTGTAACTCTTTGTGTGAATGGGGCGGTAGCAGCTGGTTCCAGGCGTCAGTGCTACACCCCCCCCCTTCTGCAGACCTCACAGGGACTTCCTCTGATGGGAAACTAAACGCTGTATTAATTGTTTTAAATGCTTTACTGGACGACAGTGGTCCTAAATGACTTCTAAGACTCGCAGCATTACCCCATTACCCCCCCCCACCCTTGCCCAAAATCACGTCTCTCTCATATGAACACACTCATGACATCACAGTGGTTGTTGAATGAATATTGAATAGATGACGGTTCTGATGTTGTGATTGGGCTGCAGTAGAACTTTACAACAACATAAACTGATAACTGACCTACTGATTTTCTCAACTGTCTCTGGCCAAGGTTGGAGAGATTAAGGCTCATGCAGCAGAGTGGAAAGCAAATGTGCGAGCAGAATTACGGGAGACACGACGGCGTATGAGTGTTGAGGTCCACGACAAGCTGCAGCGAGCTGCCACCATTCGCAGCATGGAGAGACGGCAGCTTGGCCAGGACCAGCGGGCTGTGTCCCTGGACGTGCTCTCCCCAGAGCGTCGAGCCGTTTTCACCGGCCTGGACATCAACAGCTACAAGACCTCCTCCCAGGACAGCATCGACACTAAGCTGAACAACCTTCGGGTTCGGGGGGCTGAGCAGTGTGACCAGCGCTCAGAACATCAAACAACGTCTGAGGACAACATTTTCAACCGCCTGGGGTCTGTTACGAAGCTGGCTAAGCGCAACAGGAATCGAGACCTGAAGAAAAACATTCCAGAGGCGGCCTACCGGCATAGCGAGGCCTACGGCTGCAGCACACCCACAGCAGAAGAAGGTAAAAGGAAGGACGGGCTAGAAGATGAGAATGAAGTCAAGGAGTGTAACACTAGCTTGTCTGAATTCCCACTGTTCATGGAAGCTTGCAAACCACAGAATGGGTTTATTGTAGAGGAGCCTAAAGATAATGAGAGCGAGAAAATACTTAAAACAGAAGGGTTGCATTTGGAGGTGGGCCCATAGACTGTGTTCTCATGCAAAGTGCAACCACCATCAGTGCCTTAGGTCTTACTTATGGGTTCATTTAGGGACACACTAGTCCCTCTGTGCTACGTATAACTTTAATATCACATATTCACTGTGTCCTGTTGGTCTAATTGACACACATTGTGTTGTATCAATGCAAGAAGGGACGTTTTTATTATAACACCTTGAAACTTAATTTTGCATGTTTGCTCAACAGTTCTCAGTTTTGATAACACTGCACTCAACGGCGTGTATTGTGTACTGTGAGTATGTTCTTGATATTGATGGGAATGAAAATTTCTTCCCTTGGTTATCACATTCACCTGCTCCAAAGAGTTCACTAATACGCCCTGTGTCATTGTTAGTACCCATTCCCACCAGAAACAACTGTGTTAGGTTCACTAACGCTCACCATTTCCATATTTGTGTATTGTTTTTGTGTTGGTTATATGCTGGCGTGAACACAAGAGGACAGATGATGATGGGTTTCATTCAGTTACGTCTATGCTGAAAGTAAGGATATGAGCGATTAGTCATTGTCCCAAAAGTTTCACCTGGACCCCAAACAGTGCTTTTCTGTTACGATTTTGGTTAAAGTATATATTTCTAATCATTTTTAAATTTAATGTAGCTGTTGGAAATAATCTTTAGACCACCCATGAATGTAATCTACATGTTGGAGCCATCTTCAGCCCCGTGTAAGAAAAATTATCTCTCTTACTATACAGAAACTTTTAGTCCAGGAACAGGTGTTGGAGGGCAGAGGGACACTCCCCGTCCTTTTAGTGTTAACTTCTTCAGTTTATAGTGTGTTGGTGTGTGGAAGGCTCCTTTGAAACTTTGGCTATTTACATGACAATGTTTTTGCAACTGATACATTTTATTTTCTCATCTCACCTCACTGTCATCCGTAGTCGGGTCGCGGGGGCAGCAGCTTCAACAGGGAGCCCCAAACTTCCCTTTCCCCCCACATCCACCAGCTCTGACTGGGGGATCCCAAGGCGTTCCCAGGCCAGTGTTGAGATATAATCCCTCCACCTGGTCCAGGGTCTGCCCCGAGGTCTCCTCCCAGCTGGACGTGCCAGAAACACCTCCCTAGAGAGGTGTCCTGGAGGCATCCGCACCAGATGCCCAAACCACCTCAACTGACTCCTTTCCATGTGAAGGAGCAGCGGCTCTGCTCTGAGCCCCTCGAGAACAGCAGTGTTTCTACCTTATCTCTAAGGGAGACACCAGCTATCCCCCTGAGAAAGACCAAATCAGCCGCTTGTATCCGCAATCTCGTTCTTTGGTTCATGACCCATCGCTCATGACCATAGGTGAGGGTAGGAACGAAGATTGAACGGTAGATGGAGAGCTTTGCCTCTCGGCTTAGCTCCCTCTTTGTGACAACAGGGCGGTAAAGTGACTGCAATACCGCTCCTGCTGCCCCAATTCTCTGTCCAATTTCACGCTCCATTGTTCCCTCACTCGTGAACAGGACCCCAAGATACTTAAACTCCTTCACTTGTGGAAGGACCTCATCCCCGCTCGTAGAAGGCAGTCCACCGGTTTCCTGCTGAGGACCATGGCCTCAGATTTGGAGGTGCTAATCCTCATCCCCGCCGCTTCACACTCGGCTGCAAACCGGACCAGTGAGCGCTGCAGGTCACAGGCTGACGACGCAAACAGGATCACATCATCTGCAAAAAGCAGCGATGCAATCCTCAGGCCACCAAACTGTAAAGCCTCCTCACCACGACTACGCCTCGATATCCTGTCCATGAAAATCACAAACAGAATTGGTGATAAAGCGCAGCCCTGGCGAAGGCCAACAGCTACTGGGAACAAGTCCGACTTACTGCCAAGAACCCGAACGCAGCTCTCACTTTGGGCGTACAGGGATTGGATGGCCCTGAGGAGAGGCCCCCTCACCCCATACTTTCATAGTACTGTATATCCCTGAGGACCCAATCATATGCCCTTTTCAAGTCACAAAAACACATGTAGACTGGATGGGCATACTCCCAAGCCCCCTCTAGGATCCCTGAGAGTAAAAAGCTGGTCTGTTGTTCCACGACCAGGACGGAACCCACATTGTTCCTCCTCAATCTGAGGCTCGACAATCGGCCGGACCCTCCTTTCCAGCACCTTGGAGTAAACTTTCCCAGGGATGCTGAGGAGTGTGATGCCCCTGTAATTGGCACACACCCTCTGGTCCCCCTTTTTAAAAAGAGGAACCACCACCCCAGTCTGCCACTCTTTCGGCACTGTCCCAGACTTCCACACAATGTTAAAGAGGCGTGTCATCCACGACAGCCCCTCAACACCCAGAGCCTTCAGCATTTCAGGGCGAATCTCATCAACACCCGGGGCTTTGCCACCATGCAGTTGTTTAACTACCTCGGTGACTTCGCCCCGAGAGATTGACTCTGATCCCCCATCATCCTCCAGCTCTGCCTCTGCAACAGAGGACGGGTCAGTTGGGGTAGTTGGATTCAGGAGTTCCTCAAAGTGTTCCTTCCACCTACCGACAACCTCCTCAGTCGAGGTCAACAGTGTCCCATCCTTGCTGTATACAGCTTGGATGGTTCCCCGTTTCCCCCTCCTGAGGTGTCGGACAGTCCTCCAGAACAATTTTGGTGCCGTCCGATAGTCCATTCTCCATGTCTTCTCCGAACTCCTCCCACACCCTCTGTTTTGCCTCCATCACAGCCGAGGCTGCAGTCCTTCTGGCCTGTCGGTACCCTGCAACTGCTTCAGCAGTCCCCAGGGACTGCTGAAGCCAAAAGGCTTTGAGGCACCCAAGACCTTGAGACCACAGCTCTCAACTGTAGCTTCAGCAATGGAAGCTTTGAACTTCGGCCAACCAGGTTCGATGTCCCCAGCCCAGGGCTTGAAATTAACTTTTTTTTTGGTAGCACTGGTACTCCCAAATATAGAAGTTAGTCGCACCAGCAAAGACTTCAGGAGCACCTACCCAAAAGCAAGGCAGTGACTAAGCGATAGAGACGCTCCGTCTACCTCCGTTCCTTCTCTCTCTCTCGCCCAGGAGAGCAGCCTTAGCTGCACTCTCACAGTTTCCTGGCAGGACCGTGGTCCCGCTCAGACTGTTTTGCGCACATTCTCCGGCAGGTTCACACTCACGTGTCCGCATCAAACAAACTGTCGCGGTAGTGCGTTGGAGGGTGCACATTCGGCGCCGATGCATTTTCCCCACATCCTCACAAAACTGTATGAGAGACGCTCACCTGAGGATGCTGTGTTGGTCCGCCTCCGGGTCAGGGGCCACACTGAGGTACAAGTACCGCGCTGTCAGGCCAGCCCAGTACCTGGACTGAACCATTTTGGTTATTACTGGATTGTTTTGTATTTTAAAACATCACTAAAAGATGTTTCTGTTGCCCCAAACTCCTCCATGCCTTTAGTGAACATCCGTTTGCATTTTCTGGGTCATTTTGCCCTCAGCTCGGACTTCAGGGGATAATTCTGACAAAAGATCCGTGCTTTGTTTCATAGTGGCGCTTCATGTTCCCACTTTTAATTCATGCTAGACCACATGAGGTAAAATGGTTTTGAACTGCCTGACGGAGGAATAAACATAAATTACGTCCACTCATTGTTAACCAGCGGTTTTCCTCGTTAACCTCCCTTTGTTTGGAGCTCTGCTGTCTCCCTTCTTCTGTGCTCCTGTAGCGGTAAACTCACAGCGGTAGTTTACAGCGAGCTGTCTCACTTCCTGGTGCGCTGACTGTAGCCTCGAACTGCAAGTAAAAATGCGCCAAGAAAATCTACACTTGTGAATTTCTCATGGAGTGTTCACGGGTCCGGACAGAACCATCATGCGGTCCGGATCCGGACTGCGGTCCGCCATTTGGTGACCCCTGCTCTGTGGAGAGAGACAAAGAGTGACAGAGAAGAGGAAAAAAAAGGCGCACCACATTTTTGTCCCTAGTCGCACCGGTGCTCCCAAATATATTTAATAGTCGCACTGATAAAAATGTGGGTCACAAAATGGTCACAATTTCGAGTCCTGCCCCAGCCTCCACAGGGATGAGAGACAAGCTCCTTCGGAGGTGTGAATTGAAGGCGGGTGAACTTTCCCAGTTCACCCGCAATACTTGTTTGGGCTCATCAGGTCTATCTAAAGGTTTCCTCCGCCAACGAACCCAACTCACCACCTGGTGGTGATCAGTTGACAGCTCTGCCCCTCTCTTCACCCAAGTGTCCAAAACACACGGCTCCAACACAAGGTACTCTGGTACCAGATACATTTATGAGTATCCTCGTGTTCCAACATGGTGTTAGTCAAGAAAAAGCGTGTGTAGAAAATGAATGAATGTGTTCTATGTTAGTGGTCGGAGCGGCCCGTTTTAGAAGGTAATCATGTGACCAAGGCAAGCATCTTGACAAGCGTCAAGAGTGACTCATACACAGATGTGGAGGAGAGAATCCAGTCATTTTCCATAAATTTTAATCTATGGAGCCATCCTATTGATACTTGAAATGATTTTTCATGATTTCGTTAACTCAAATTTGTAATCAGCCAATCACATGGCAGCAACGTAGTTCATTTAGGCTGTAGACATGGTTAAGACGATCTGCTGCAGGTCAAACCGAGCATCAGAATGGGGAAGAAAGGTGATTTTAGTGACTTTGAATGTGGCATGGTGATTTGTGCCAGAAGGGCTGGTCTGAGTATTTCAGAAACTGCTGATCTGCTGGGATTTTCACACACAACCATCTCTAGGGTTTACAGAGAAGGTCTGAAAAAGAGAAAATATCCAGTGAGGGGCAGTTCTGTGGGCAGAAATGCCTTGTTGATGCCAGAGGTCAGAGGAGACTGGCCAGACTGGTCCGAGCTGAGAAAGACAACAGTAACAAATGACCCGTCACAACTGAGGCATGTAGAAGAACATTTCTGAACACACAACACGTGGAACCTTAAGGCAGTTGGGCTACAGCAGCAGAAGACCACCGGGTGACACTCCTGTCAGCTAAGATCAGAAAGCTGATTGGACAATAGCAGACTGGAAACACAATGCCTGGTCTGATGAGTCTCGATTTCTACTGTGACATTCAGATGGTGGGGTCAGAATTTGGCGTCAACAACATGAAAGCATGGATCCATCCTGCCTGGTATCAACGGTTCAGGCTGGTGGTGTGATGGTGTGGGGGATATTTTCTTGGCCCACTTTAGGCCTCTTAGTATCTACTGAGCATCCATGCAACGCCTCAGCCTTCTGTTTATGACCACAGTGTAGCATCTACTGGTGGCCACTTCCAGCAGGATAACACCGTGTCATAAAGCTACAATCATCTCACACTGGTTTCTAGAACTTGACAAGTTCACTGTATGCAAATGTCCTCCAGTCACCAGATCTCAATCCAAAAGAGCACATTTGGGATGTGGTAGAACTGGAGATTCACATCAAGGATGCGCAGGCGATGGATCTGCAACAACTGCATAATTTTATGTCAGTATGGACCAAACTCCCTAAGGAATGTTTCCAGTGCCTCGATAAATCTATGCCATTGAGGATTAAGGATGTGCTGAAGGTAAAAGGAGATGTGTAGTAAAAAGCCTCATGATTGAATCAAACCCACAGATGCTGTGGATTTCATTGTGAATTGGTTATTCATCAAAACATTTTAACCTTTCCTTTTTTGTGGCAGTTGTCACATTTTTAGTTGCATAAACATCACTGCTCTGCTAAACTACTGCTTATGCTACAGTGGATTGATCTGTCTACTGTATGTTCAGCCTCTTGGGCTGCACTTGAAAGTTTTCTGAAGTAGATGACACAATTGAAGTTATGTGACATTCATTGTTTAAGAAACAGACTTTAAGAACCAACTCTGAGTGTCTTGGTTTTGTTTGTATTCAGTTGCAAAATGTTTCTGGAAAATCAAACACTTAATAATGCGAGTAAAATTCCCAAGACCTGAGATCAGCTGAGGCCCCTTCCACACGTAGACGGATCTGTTTTCCCCTGGTGACGCCTTTCGTCCACAGGACAACGCTGATGTCCGGGACAAAAATTGAACTTTTTAAAACGCCTGCCAACCGTGTTGGTGGCGACAATTGTCCAGTCGTTTTTATTCATCTTGTTGTTTTCAGCCCAAGTGCTGCTGCTGAACTGAGCACAGGCGAGCGTTGGCCGTTTTGGGACGCACTGCCCCCTGGTGGAGAACTCTGTGATGGAGGTCATCCTCCAGGAGGAATGGCGTGAACTTCCATATGTCCTGGTCCTCTCTTCTGTTGTTAACGGAGTTTTTACGGAGTCGTTCTTATAAACGTGTTGATCAACACACTTACGTGGTTACGTGTGAATGGAGATTTTTTGAAAACGATGTTGTGTGGACGCAAAACTTTTTCTATGTGGAGCGATACAAGATGCATTTTCAAAAAGATGCGGCTACGTGTGGACGGGCCCTGAGAAAGAAATGCACATCTGTGTGTCACTGTCATGTGAACTCACAAGATACAACATGTTTTTATAATACTATGAAACAGTAACATACAGAAATGAAAGATTAATTGTGCAAGGGCTGACCTTTTTGGAGCCCAGAATAAATTTTGAGCCCAAAAGTCCAATATTCAAAAAGCTAGAATAAGGTAGTTTGTCTCAAAGTGAAGTCACATCAGACATATCACAAAAACCTTGGTATGTTTGGATGAACAAAACTATCTGATATATGTCCAACTTATTTGGCCACCTTTAGTTTTCAGTTACAGTCATACACTATTTAAGATTCACTTCCAAGATTCACTATTCACTTCCATTGCCTTAGTCTTCATAATGAAGTATTTATAGAAATATTTATTATTTATGTTTAAATTGTGTCTTCAGTTTTCACATGACCTGTGCAAATTGTTCTTAATTCAGATGAAAACCAGTGTAATGATCACTGATAAAAATGATGACCATCTGTTGCCACACAACTGACATTGAAATTGTCCTTCCACATCTTGGATTGCTGTTAATCCAAGATGTGTTAGCTTGAAAAATTGTAATCAGAAAAACTCACACTACACTGAGACACGGCTGGGTGAAATCTGACAATGCAAACTTCAGAAAACTGAAATATAAAAAACATTTAACCACCAAAAGATGATTCTGGTGTTTAAAAAGATGGTCTGAGGTTTTTATAATTTGTTGTTGAAGCTACTGAAACTTACAAAGTGCATTAATGTGAGTGAAAACCATCTGGAACATCTCACTAGCTTCCTGTGCGTGACCCCTGAGCCTCAGTACAATGTCTAAAAACTACTTCCATCGTGACTTCTTTGAACACAATCTCAGGGTTTGTTGTCCTGTGTTTGTCGCTGACATTGTCTATCAAGTGCTGCATTCATAGCTTGAGGAGATTAATGAACACTGACTGAATGTGTGCTCTAGGAACATTAATGACAACAGGATTGAAGACAAGCCATAATGAACGGAAAGCTTACTTGTACATGGACCACCGATGAAATAATGTGACATGATTAATGGGTTTGATATTATAAAATGCACTGCTGTAAATGTGAAAGCGTCATGTGACCATGTCATGCTAACTCATGTACCGTTTGTTTAAAGCATGGTGGGACTGGTTCCCTGAAAATTCCTGAAGGAACCTTTTGGAGCTCTGATTAGGGTTCAACCCACATCTCCAACCTGAAAACTTGAACAATGAAAATCTGGACTGGGTGTTTGAAGGCTCCTTACATGTTATAAATTTCAACTGGTAAAAAAGTGTCAGTCAAGCGGACACTCCAAAGTATACCCCTCTAGAAGCCTTAATACCTCTGCCGCATGCTCAAACTCACCTCGGTGACACACATGCTGGGAAATTACTTTTTATTTTCATACCAGTAAAGTCGGGACATTTGGAATGGAATTCTATGCAGTTGGAGATTTTTTGCAGGGAACATCTGGTGGCTGTTAGCAGTAGTGCATCTGACCCCTGTCCATCAGCTGCTGCCGTTGTCTTCTCTGGTCATGGCTGCCTAAACTCATGAAACAGATTCATTGTGTATCCCTGAAGGAAATAACACAACATGCATGATAATTGTGAACTGTGCTACTGATAGTATTCCAGTGATAAAATGATGCTCACGCTGTCTTTTTCACATGCAGTCCACAGTCTCACATCTATTTTGTAGTCACTGTTGATACCTGTTTGATTCTACTGTTTGTATTACTAAGTGAAGCTATAGGATAGATTTAATGCAACAAAATCAAGGATTACATGTGTTTTATAAATGCCTTCAAGGACTACAAAAATGTCATAGCTAAAAAGGAAAAAAGATATTGAAAAAAGGCATGTTCAAAACTATACCACAATGTATATGGTGTTAAATGTATACCACCATGTGCTTCAGCAGATCACGTTACCCTGTTTGTTTTCAGTTCCTTTGTGAAAGCACATGCTCTGTATTTGGATGTTACACAGTGTGTCTTTTGTGCAACTATTACATTAAATGTAGTGGTTGCTACAGAAATAAAAGATATTTCTGAGTGTGTGTCTGTGCCTTTAAAGTTTGTTGAGCAGTACCTACGTGCCCCTTGAACAAGGCACCGTCCCTCTAAGCTGCTCTTTGGGATGCAACATGTGACTGTACCTGTCACCATTACCAGCATGTGGCAGGCCTCTTGTGTGTGTGTGCATGTTGTAAGGGCCTGTATATACACAGGCATGCACGCATGCACACACGCACACAAACACACACACACACACACACACAGGGGAGAGGGTGATTGTAGGCAGCCCCACTCTGGTTCACCCAATTAGCAACATGTTTGGGAACGGTGCCTTGCTCACAGGTACCTTGACAGTGCTCAGGACGTGAACTGGCATCTCTCCAACTACCAGTTCCCATTACATATTTTTGGTCCACTGGCGGGTTTTGAACCGGTCACCCTCTGGTTCCCAACCCAAGAACTAGTGGACAGAGCTGCTGCCGCCCCACTTTCCCCTTCAGTTGTCAGTCACTGCTTGTGACCCATGATTGATCTTTTAGAAGATTCGGTGTCATTGATTGATATCATTTACATGAGCAAAGTGAATTTTGTTGTTGGCAGGGACACATTGTTGACCTGCATCACAAAATCTGTGAGCTTATACAGAATACAGGTATATGTAAACTCTGCCCTCCATTCATTTAAAAGAAAATTGTCTGTTAAATTCTGTTTCTCCTCGTAAAGAACACAAAAAATCCTTCACCAAAATCTGACTGAAGTGCCAGCATTGTCTTGAGTCGTGTGCACCGTGCTAGCTGGCGATTTCTCTTCCACCTGGCCAACAGCAAGAATACTCAAAAAAACTGACAAAAAAATACAAATAAATTGTTGAAACCTATCTCAGCTTGCTGCAAGTGAGAGATGGGGTACATCCCAGACACATCGCCAGCGTATTGAGGGATAAGAAGATCGTTAATATCATCAAAAAAATGTATGTTGCTAGTCAATGTGCTGGATAACTTTTTTGAGCTTTAATATTTCTTACTACAAAAGAACTTATTAAAATATTATTCAAATACAGTGTGCCCTCGCATTCGCGCATCAACACTGGCGACCTCACCTCATCGCGGATTTTTGGTAGGCAGTCCCGTGATACCGTACTCTCATTCTATTGGCTTACAGCATCCAGACGTGCTCTACGTTCTGTGAGTCTCAGGCCCCGCCCACACGATGACAGATTTTTTGAAAACACAACTTTTTTGTTGCGTTTACGCCTTCCGTCCACACGACAACGCAGATATCCGGAATGAAAACACAACTTTTTGAAAACGCTGGACGAGGTGGATTTTTAAAAAAACGCTGGGTCTGCGTTGTCGTGTGGACGGCGTATCCGCAACTTTTTAAAAACACTGCCGTCTTTCCTGCCACGAAAACCTCTGTGACGTCATATTTATCGGCACGTGTGTTGTGACAACAAAACACGGAGGATTCCTATTGGATAAAATTTGACTCGATGCTGCCACCACATGGTTTGGCATGCTTATAGCCGTCTTCGAAAACGCACTGCTGCGTCTACGTGTGGACGGAGATTTTTAAAAAAACGCTGTCGTGTGGACTCGAATCGTTTTCGATACGTTTTTAAACAGTTGCGTTTTAAAAAAAATCCGTCATCGTGTGGGCGGGGCCTCAGACTTCTGAGGGACACAAAAGTGTTTTAAACAGTCTGTCAGAGTGTTTTTTGTCTCCTTCTTCTGCGCATGCGCGAGCAGGCTGCAGTTTCCTTTGCTCAGAGCGAGTTTGTTTGAATAATTTAGCATTTTTTTTCTATTTTTCTGCGTGTACACAGCGGCAGACTGCTGTCACACAGCGCCTCCACAGAGAGGCTGAGGTCCTCCTTCGTGCCCCGTGCCATCAGGTGGTACAATGACTCTCTCAGGAGGAGCGTTGGGGAGGTGGCGAGGTCAGCACGGGTTGAATGGATTTAATTTAATTTTATTTAATTTTATACTGTTTATATTTTAATACTGTAATATTTTTTAAATTTTATACTTTTTATATTTTAATTTTATAGTGTTTATATTTTAGTTATAGTTTAGTATATAAGTCCTGTTAGTGCTGCACGTGTCTGTCTGTTAGTGTAATGTATGTCTTGTGGTATGTCCTGTGATGTCAGTGTTTCTTTTTCTCCTGGTGTTTATCCAGTATTATTTGTTATGTAATGCCTGAGCAGTGGATATATACAATTTCCTCCGGGATTCATAAAGTATCTATCTATCTATCTATAAATCTATAAATCTATCTATCTATCTATCTATCTATCTATCTATCTATCTATCTATCTATCTATCTTTTAAAAGTAATACAGATAGAAGGTGGTTTAATATCTGTATGGGGGGGGTATCTATCTAAATTACCGTAAATAATAAGATAAATAGATTGTTGCTCTATCGTGTAATTCATTAATCGCGTGTGGCTCCTGGAATTCATTAACCGCGAGGAACGAGGGGTCACTGTACTGCATTTCACCCACGTCATGCTGGCAGACAGCGGAAGGAGGAACAGCATCGATCCGCGCTCTGCTATCGGCTGCTCTGGACTGGCTGGGCAGACAGGAGCAGTGGATGCCAGGTGAACACGGAGGCTGCTGGGAACTTCCTGGTCACAAATCTGCTGGTTGTTCCCCCGACCCGACAGGAAGCGGCTCCAGACCGACGTGTCCACCGGTGAACCCCCCGCCGGTGATTCTCCGGTGTGATCTCACGGAGACGGGATCCGGTTTCGCTCCTCGCTACCTCGTTAGCCACCAAGCTAACGTCAGCGGCTAGCTCGGGCTGCGTTCACCATGTCCGCCCCGACGGGATGCTCCCCGCCAGGCCAGGGCTCGGCTCTGGGCTCCGGCATGTCGATGTTCCGCTGGCTGGAGGTTCTGGAGAAAGAGTTCGACAAGGCCTTCGTGGACGTGGACCTGCTGCTGGGAGAAATAGACCCGGACCAGGTGGACATCACCTACGAGGGCCGGCAGAAGATGACCAGCCTCAGCTCCTGCTTCGCTCAGCTCTGCCACAAGACCCAGACCGTGTTCCAGCTCAACCACAAGCTGGAGGTGAGGGGTCAGGGGTCAGGGGGGGGGTGACACTAATACTAGCTGGAGGTCAGGGGTGGGGGGGTCAGGATGACACTAATACTAGCTGGAGGTCAGGGGTCGGGGGTCAGGGGGGTCAGGATGACACTAATACTAGCTGGAGGTCAGGGGTCGGGGGGGTCAGGATGACACTAATACTAGCTGGAGGTCAGGGGTCGGGGGGGTCAGGATGACACTAATACTAGCTGGAGGTGAGGGGTCAGGGGGGTCAGGATGACACTAATACTAGCTGGAGGTCAGGGGTCGGGGGGGTACAGGCTCCTCTGACGTCATAAATCAGTTCTTGGTCACGGGTCACTTCAGGTCAAGGCTGTGACACATCATGGAGTAACTCAAGGTACTGGTTAGTGCACTGGTTAGTGGACTGGTTAGTGGACTGGTTAGAGGACTGGTTAGACGACTGGTTAGAGGACTGGTTAGTGGACTGGTTAGACGACTGGTTAGAGGACTGGTTAGTGGACTGGTTAGTGGACTGGTTAGAGGACTGGTTAGATGACTGGTTAGTGGACTGGTTAGTGGACTGGTTAGATGACTGGTTAGTGGACTGGTTAGATGACTGGTTAGTGGACTGGTTAGAGGACTGGTTAGAGGACTGGTTAGAGGACTGGTTAGAGGACTGGTTAGTGGACTGGTTAGTGGACTGGTTAGAGGACTGGTTAGAGGACTGGTTAGACGACTGGTTAGAGGACTGGTTAGTGGACTGGTTAGACGACTGGTTAGAGGACTGGTTAGAGGACTGGTTAGTGGACTGGTTAGAGGACTGGTTAGTGGACTGGTTAGATGACTGGTTAGTGGACTGGTTAGTGGACTGGTTAGAGGACTGGTTAGTGGACTGGTTAGTGGACTGGTTAGACGACTGGTTAGACGACTGGTTAGAGGACTGGTTAGTGGACTGGTTAGAGGACTGGTTAGAGGACTGGTTAGAGGACTGGTTAGTGGACTGGTTAGTGGACTGGTTAGAGGACTGGTTAGATGACTGGTTAGTGGACTGGTTAGTGGACTGGTTAGATGACTGGTTAGTGGACTGGTTAGAGGACTGGTTAGTGGACTGGTTAGAGGACTGGTTAGTGGACTGGTTAGAGGACTGGTTAGAGGACTGGTTCGTGGACTGGTTAGTGGACTGGTTAGTGGACTGGTTCGTGGACTGGTTAGTGGACTGGTTAGAGGACTGGTTCGTGGACTGGTTAGTGGACTGGTTAGTGGACTGGTTCGTGGACTGGTTAGTGGACTGGTTAGAGGACTGGTTCGTGGACTGGTTAGTGGACTGGTTAGTGGACTGGTCATACTGGAGCGGAGCTGCACACTGAGCTGCTAACAGGTGAACACACAGGTATACTGGCCTTTTAGTGGGACGGAGTAGCAGAATGAACTGGTTATACTGGATTAGAGAGGCAGATTAAACCGGTTATACTGGATTAGAACGGCAGAATGAACTGGTTGAAGTGGATTAAAAGGCAAAGTGAACCGGTAATAGCTGCTGTTCAGCAGCTCTTTAAAGTAAATCCTGAATGTGAAGTTTACATGACTGTATTCTTTGTTTTGAAGTACAAACATTTAGATCCTTTAGTTTATTTTGGTCGTTGATCTAATTTGACACGTTTTCCACAGACGAAGGATTTTATCAACAGACGGTCTTAAAGTGTCTCCGTAGTGAAGACACAGAAACACTGCATGGAGTCACACACATGACAGATCGCTGATCAGATTCATGGAGCACACACACACACACACACACACACACACACACACACACACACACACACACACACACACACACTGAATTACAGAGTTCAGCGTATGTTGTTTAGCAGAACAATCAGAGCAGCAAACAGCTGAAAACCTACCAAATATTCTTTTCATCAGTGCTAAACAGGAGGTTCAATAATGGAAATGTCTCTCTCTGTGTGTGTGTGTGTGTGTGTGTGTGTGTGTGTGTGTGTGTGTGTGTGTGTGTGTGTGTGTGTGTGTGTGTGTGTGTGTGTGTGTGTGTGTGTGTGTGTGTGTGTGTGTGAGAGACATTAGTGCTGGTGTTATGGTCCCTAAAACAAAGAAGAACCCTCAGTCACCCCTTAACACATCAGATCCCACCTCTAGTTCTGTTCAGACCGCTGACAGCATCAGTACTTAACTTGTTTTTGTATTTTTGTCATCAAAAATGAGGCAGTGTTGTCTCAATTTTGCAAAGTATTTTCAGTGAACAGGAAAATGGGATAACTTTATTACGTTGTGTTAACTTAATGGTGATTAGTTGAATTTGAAGTTATTTAGACCAATGAGAACGCTCGTAGCTTTTCATTTCACAAATTCACATCAAACTCACCAGAAGGAATTAAAGAGGAAGGCGATGCTGATGTTGGAAGAAGTTTCTCCACAAAAGAGGAAGATGTCAATCTAGAAGAACCGACTGAACTAAATAGAATAAATATGAAACTGTATCTGGAAAACAGTTCTTAAACTGAAGAGACGTCGTCTTCTCACAAGATTTCTGATGAGAAAAGTGTAAAACACTGAAGACAAACAGTAACTGACTATATTTTCAAAATTATCAGTAAAGTTTTCATTTAATATGTTGACTTATTTTAAGTCTGTGTATTTTTTTTGTATTGTCAATAATCTCATTCTTAATTACTAAAAACTCTGTTTATAACCCCCCCCAAACGTTGGTTCAATATTAATACCTCAGCTGAAATAATATTTTTCTGTTGCCATCCCTGTCTCCATCTTTTTTTGCTGTTATTTTGTGGTGTAGTGTGTTTCTTTGAAGTATGGACTTGATTTAACACCCGACATTCTAAATTCAATCAGAATGTGTATAAAAACACGACCTGGAGCTCGCTGTGAAAATAAGGCTTGTGTGGGGAAATACGGCGTGCATCACCTTTCACAAGTTTGTAAAAAACTTTTAGACAGGATAATTACATTTATAGTAAAGCTTTAATATCTACTGTAATAGATTAGATTTTGGCTAGGTGGTTTTTCTCAACAATCTCAAATGTGGACACACTACGTTCAGACATAGGATTCAGGATTTATCTCCACACTGCTATGCATCCGACTCGTCGTATGACATGTGGTACACGCTCCATGTGAAGGTCAGAAAAAAACGTCTTGGCATTGTTCCTGAGCTAAAGACAGGATGACAACAATAATTTAGCAGTTTACCCTCTGGAGGAAGAATTAATGGTTTTCTCATAACATAAAGATGTGACCTTGACAACATGTTTAGCCCTACTGTCCCAGGTTCAGTTCATTTGTGTTCATCAGAGGCCTGACACGGCTTTATCCACTGACAAGTAAATCAGGAAAGGAGAAAGAATACACTAGCAGCTCTGTGCCCCCAGCAAAACCAGTGTGGAGCTGTACCATAGGGACAAACACGCTACAGCCGTGTGGAAACGTTTAAATATAGGAAGATGAGAGGCAGCAACAAGTCTGACAGGTCAGAGGCATTCAGAGTGACCCTGAGTCAAAGCTGCGTGACTTGAGCTGCCTGATGTGTGTCCTCACCTCCAGGCTCAGCTGGTGGACCTGCGCTCGGAGCTGACGGAGGCGAAGGCTGAACGGACCGTGGTGGAGAGAGAGGTCCACGACCAGCTCCTGCAAATTCATGCTCTCCAGCTGCAGCTTCAAGCAAAGCAAGGCCAAGTTGAGGACTCAGACTCCATCAAAGATAGACTGGTAGGTAGGATGAAGGGTTAATACCCATAACCGTCACAGGAAGTAACATTTTCACCATGGGGAAATTCATTAAGATATATAATAGAAACAGTGCATAGATAGAACAAAGAATGTTACAGCTACCTGTCTGTTGGACCAGTAAGTCCAAAGGAGAAGAACCGGCTGTCCCAGTTGCTGAGCAGAAACAGACTGAACACAGAGTGGTGGAGCTTTCTGAAGTAAATTCCTGCTCCAGTTCAGATCTCTGCTAGTCTCTGTGTATTGTCTACATCGCCCCTCAGTCTGACTTTATCTCCTGTCGTTTTCATAACCTGATTGTTATAACAAGTATGTTCTGTCCTCATTATTCCACTGATATCATGAAAATTCCTAAAGCGTAGTCATGATAATGTGTGTTAGATCTGGATGATCAGTACTGGTGAAAACCCTGTTGTGGGATGCACAAATGCTCATTAGCATCGTGCCATGGGTGAGCCATTTCAGAGGTGACAGGTGTTATTCTGACTGAAAGGGACAACTTCAATGAGGCAAAATGGAGCGTAAATTCTGGACTACAAGACACTACTTTTTTCACCTGCTTTGAACCCTGCAGCTTAAACAACAATGCAGCTAATCTAGAGTTTTACAGGCTAATGCTGCCCAGGGGGCGCTCTAGCAGGAAGTACAAAAGTGAGACAGATGTGGAAGAGATATGGCGAGGAAAATGCTGCTGTAGTTTTTGTTTTGTGCAGACATTTTGCACACCATGCACACCATTTATGGAGTCTGGATTGAATGCAGGTCAGTTAACCACCAGCACTCTTTGACTGTGAAACCATGCTATTGTAATGTGTGCAAGATGTGGTTTCAATATTTATCTGAAATAGTCTGGGCCTTCCTGAAAAAGATGCCGTCTACTTGGCAATGTAGTATAAACTCAACATTGTGAGGACTCCCCAATGAGTTCATGCTACATCAACATCAGCCAACGTTAGCTACTCCCTCTCATAGATTAAAAGACTCTTTATAGTCTTCACCCCCCCCCATGGTCTTCTAGTGAGAAAGGGTTAGGGTTAGAAGAGGAGACACCTGTACTGATCTGTAGAGACTTTTGGTAGACCCTCCTCAGGTCACACTGTCATATGTGAGGGTCTATTCTGTGTGGAGTCTGTGGGTTTAACATTGTGACCATCACAGCAGAGTTGTCAGTCATTTGTGGGAAACTATCAGACTTCCATGAAGAACGAGTCTATCCACCTGCTAAATGGGCTAACGCAGAGGTGCTCACACTTTTTCAGCATGTGAGGTACTTATTAAATGAACATGTGAAAATGATCTACCAAATACAAAAATGCAAAACATATTACGGTAATTTATGAATATATTCGGAATGTACAGTGTAGATTAATGTACCTTGCATAACTGCATCAGCCCATATTGCACAACACAATTAACTATTTACATGTTTTGTCATGTCCTGAGTTTACTCTGATGACTCACACTGAAAGAAATCAGCCAGCGGTACGTGGTCCAGACAGGCTACTGACAGCCAGCCTCAAGCACACTGCTAAATAATCATCAGTCAAGATGGAAACTGGACTTGGACTTTATGATCTTCTTGTAGGAAAAGGATGTGATGGGGGGGCTGTCAGGGGGTTTGCAACCTTTACTGTCAGAAGAGCAAGTTTGCTCTACTCCGAAAGAAAAAAAGTCAGGAGCCGCAAAACATAGCACAACTTCTAAACTGTTAAACACAAACAAAGACAACAAACAGAAGTGCAGTGTGCATGTGTAGGCCTACTCTGAAATAATCACTGAACAATGCAGCCTATTTGAGTCCTTCCTATGTTTGTGTAAAATTCTAATAAAAAGTACAACACTTAAATATGAATAAAACATAACGCTAAAGCTTAGCAGTTTTAAAAAAAAAATTACACACCTGTACATACAAAAAAGAACTGCATTATGGTTATTATTATAATTATGGTCTGAAATAATTTTTCCCTGAAAAATCACCTTTTAAGCTGGTGTACTCACCTGTTGAATGTGGCTTCACTTTCTGAAGCTCTCTGCAGACTTTCCCTATAGTGAGGCTGTAAGATGTAACTTTTGGAGGTCTTTGCTTTCCAAGAAGGGCTTCACATGTTCCAGACAAACAGCAGAGCCTTTCAGCACATCTCCCCCTTGAAGGCACACCTCCCTTTTTTTTTGTTTTTTTGTCAAGGGCAAAGGAAGCTCTTAGAAGGTGGCTGAAGAGCATTCATCTACATGATGGCCCACGTTGCCGACCTCTGAGCTAACACATGAGGTCAGGGTGCGATATTCTCTTTAGTCTCTGATGTTTGCAGATGACATAGTGATCTGTAGTGAAGGTAAGAAGCAGGTAGACGAGAACCTGCAATGGAGGTCCGCTCGTTGTGAAAGAGCAGTGGCTCTACTCCGAGCTCCTCCCTGGTGACTGAGCTCCTCACCCTATCTCTAAGGTTGCACCCCCCCCCACTCTACGGAGGAGATTCATTTCAGCTGCTTGTATCCAGGATCTTGTCCTTTGGGTCATGACCCAGAGCTCCTGACCATAGGTGAGAGTAGGAACGTAGATTGACCGGTAAATCCAGAGCTTCGTCTAACGACTCAGCTCCTTCTTCACCACCACAGACCTACAGCGACTGCATCACTGCAGAAGCTGCTCCGATCCGTCTGTCAATCTCACGTTCCATCCTTCTCTCACTCCTGAACAAGACCCCAAGATACTTAAAGTCCTCCACTTGGGGCAAAGACTCCACCGACCTGAAGAGGGCATACCACCCTTTACTAGTGTAGAACCATGGCCTCGGATTTAGAGGTGCTGATCCTCATCCCACCCGCGTCACACTCAGCTGCAAACCGTCCCAGTGCAGCTGAAGGTCCAGGTTTGATGAGACCAACAGGACAACATCGTCTACAAAAAGCAGAGATGAAATTCCCGAGCACTTCTCCTTTGGGCTTTTCCCTTCAGGGGTCTCCAAAGCCAATCAGTGTCCTCCATCTAACCCTGTCTTCTGCATCCTCTTCTCTCACACCAACTACCTTCATGTCCTCTTTCACTACATCCATAAACCTCCTCTTTGGTCTTCCTCTAGGCCTCCTGCCTGGCAGTTCAAAACTCGGCATCCTTCTACCAATATATTCACTATCTCTCCTCTGGACATGTCCAAACCATCTCAGTCTGGCCTCTCTGACTTTATCTCCTGTCTAACCTCGTCTGTCAGCCTGTCCATCACATAGCGAACAAGAAGGGGCTCAGAGCTGATCCCTGATGTAGTCCCACCTCCACCTTGAACTCCTCTGTCACACCTATGGAGGAGTTTAAGATCACTACCCAGACAATGTTCACTGTCTGGGTAGTGACAATAGCAGCAAAGTAGGTCTTCACATATGTTCATACCAGCTACTGTGTTGCTTTCGCATCTCTTACAATCTTCAGGCACATCAGCCCAACTTAAAAGAGTGCGAAATAACCAAGACTCTTCCACAGCCTGTGCCCAGGCCTATTCTAAACTTGGACATATCACAAAGATTGCAACTGATGGCCAACTAGAGTGTACATTCCCTGTACATCCTAGGTGGCCAGGGAATAACTTGGCATACCAGCGAGTGGTTGGAGTCTGTATTCGTCAATCTGAAAGGAACACTAATAAATCTAGAACTGCAGACAGACAAACCATTTTTATTATGAACCAACTTATTTCTACCATTTAGTCTTAAATGGCTTTTTCCCCCAGATGGCTGTGTTTTAATGTTGCTATTTAATTTGGTTTAAAAAAACACTTCAAGCCTTAACGTTTACTTACATGTGTCATTATGGAACTAATGTAGACGACTGCTTCCCTTGACACTCCCCACTGTTGCTTTGCTATTACTTCCACTACATTAATTTACCCAGTTTACTGTCGCATGTTGGTTTCCATTGTATTTGCATCTTGCAGTATTTGCCTTTAATCATAATTTCTCTGATTTAATTATTTCTGTTCTTCCTCTGCTCCTCTTCTCCTAAAGCTTGCAGCACCTTTGGAAGAGATGGTAAGTTTTTGTCTGGGTCTGTTTTCATTTTCAAATCAGATTTTTTTACACGTGCACCTCTGAGACACAATTGAATCATTAGGCCACCAAAAGAAGACA
The DNA here is from genome assembly GCF_040054535.1 of Antennarius striatus. Taxonomy (NCBI): domain Eukaryota; kingdom Metazoa; phylum Chordata; class Actinopteri; order Lophiiformes; family Antennariidae; genus Antennarius; species Antennarius striatus. Next base: position 18,877,628 of record NC_090794.1, on the reverse strand, counting down.
TTCTGTTTATCATCTTAGTTCATTTTAAATCATAGACAGGAAGGAGGAGGACCTGACTCCCTCCACCTTACCCACCCACAGTAAACCTCTGTCATGCCACAGCACAAAACAAATGTAGACTACATCCACAGCGTCCTTTATTATTTAACATGAGCTTCTATGTCATCTGTCACTCATCAAATTGTGAAACATTTGTTTGTTCCAGGTGTGAATGAAGGAATCCTCAAATTAGGACTGTTCCTATGAACAAACTATATTTAAAATAGCATTTACACTTCATTTGTATATGTCGTTTTGCAGGACACTTCAAACTGTTGTACTAAGCATTGTAAGATGAACTATAAAGGTTTGCAATCAAAGAGTCAGGAAAACATCTTCCTGAAATTTAAATAGCCTACATAGTTTAGGTCCATGTTGACACTGACATAAGTTTTTTATTTAGTTGTTTGCCCAATCAGTTTCAAGATGCAGTTATATATATATATATATATATATATATATATATATATATATATATATATATGTGTGTGTGTGTGTGTGTGTGTGTGTGAAACAATCCACCCTTAGGCTGCAACAGAAGAAGAAGTCATCACACATCACAGGAGGGGCAAAATCAACACTTAGGTACATTCTAGAACACAGGATAGATCACTGATGTGTCTGGACACTCAAGAAGGCCTAAACAGATGGTCATTGCATCTTGTCCATGTTGAGGAAAAATTCCTTCACAACATCCACTCAGGTGATGAACAGTCTGAAGGAAGTAGGTGCATCAGGATATAGGTCTACAGAAAAGACAATACTTCCTGAGAGTAAATACAGATGGTTCATTTCAAAGGGCAAACTGTTAATATAAAAAGGCCAGTTGAGATGCCACAAATACCTGAAAAGAAGCCAGCCTAGTTCTGAAGCAGAATGTCTGGAGAAAGCTTGGAAGACCTCATGATCCCAAGAACCCGTCTCCTGTAAAACATGACGGAGGCAGTGTGATGGTGTGGGCATGCATGACGTCCAGTGGAACCAGTTGGTTGAATTCTGACGCTTGTAGATAAACTTTCTGCTTAGATTCCATCAAATGCAGCAAAGTTGATTAGACAGGAGTTCACAGATGGAAAATGATTCAAAACACACCGAGAAAGCAACTAAATTGAATTTTTTAAGCAAGAAAGTGGGATATTCTGCTGTGGTCAAGTTAATTACCAGATCTCAACCCAATCAAGCATGCATGCAAGACAAAAGTTGAGGAAAAACCCACAAACAAGCAACAATTCAATAACGGCTAAAGAAAATATAATTTTTTAATTGACTATAATTTTAATTTGAGATTTGTCCACATACTCAGAAGAAATTGAACTAATCTCTTTGCTGAAATGAAGAGACTTTTTATAAAAATAGTTGCAATTCCTATATTTTTCATAGTTTTTTTTAACTCCTTGAGTTAAACCCTAAACTCTGTACTTCTGTTTCATCTCAGTTGTTTCATATCCAACGTGGTGACATGTAGACCCAAAACCATAAAAAATTGTTACTGTTCAAATATTTCTTGCCTAACTGTATATCACATGTACAAAAATGTGGTGGGATGATCTCAGTCAGAGCAGCGTTGTTCTTGTCATCCAACTAAATCTCAGTTAAAAGCATAAGGCCAGGTTTGTAGAACATAGGAGAGTTCGTTTAAGGTCTGTTGGAGCAGTTCCTGAAACATTTTGCTCATGGGAAAATTGAATTTGTGGGATTTGATAGTTTGTCTGTGGAAAGTGAACATGTGTGGGAACAGGGGAAGAGACAGGGTGTGTGCTGTGTGTTTGGATGTTTGTTGAGAACAGAGACGGCAGTAACAGTATAAGAGTATGTGATAGTGATAAAGTGGATGTCTAGGATAATGGAGTTATCGATATTTGTTGTGCCAGCTCTGTCTCTGGTGATGCCTATTCAGCCGTGGGATCGGGGGTTCAGGTACTGTATCCCTGTCTAATGGATCCATTTCACTATGTGATGACATCATTCCCACCATCCCACCTGTCTGTGAGTCTTCATTGAAGTCCATGCGTAGCTGATGTCTTTCCTGTCTCACAAACTGAAGACAGCGTGACCTAAAAACATAGGTCAGAAAGACCACAATATCCAATAATTACAGTGTTTTTGTTTACCAAGTACTGTACGGGTCTGGTCATCCATCCATCTGTCAGACCGGCTCTATGCTAATGCATCTAAAAATAATTTATCATAGGAAAGTTTTTTTTTCTGTACCTTAATTCAGGCAATTCATATTTCTGATGTATTACACATGAAGTTAAATATTTCAGGCAATTGTTTTAATTTTTATAATTATAACTTGCAGCTCATGAAAATTAAAACCTGGTTCCTCCAAATATTTATACAATTAGTCAAAAATATAATACTGATGTGTGTGTTCTGTACTGTATTATATTCATTCATGCACTAAGTCAGGTCAGACATCTTTTATGAATTACTGCACCAGTTTGTTGTGACATGATGGTGATCATCTTGTGGCTCCGCTGAGAGGTTATTGAAGCCTGGACTGTACTGATGGCTGCATTCAACTCACTGAGAATTTGGGGTCTGATGTCTCAGGTTCCTCTTGACATTACCTCACAGGAGGATCCAGGTCAGGTGATAAGGCTGACCAATCGAGCACAGAAACACCACGGTCAGAAAAACAGTTCCCAGTCGTTAGTGCAATGTGGGCAGATGCCACGTCCAAATCCACATGTCCATAAATCCAGCCGGGTAAATCCCAGACGCTGAGTGGAGTGTGGGGATGCTAATCCCAAAATGATGGTATCGACAAAGTTGCTCCAATCAACACTGGAAACTGGGTCATAACTGATGCTGGAGTCAAGAATGTGTCGGCAGTCCTCATGGCACTCAATTTTCAGTCAATCAATCAATTAACTTTCATTTGTGTAGCGCTTAATCACATCAGCAGACATTCAAAGCATTTAACAGACAGACACACAGGAAAAACTCCCTCATTGAGAAAGAAACTCTGGGTCATCCAGACTCTGGTCATCCGCCTCGACCGGTTGGGTGGAAAGGAAATACACTGGGGGGAGAGACAGGACGAGGGGAAGAGAGAGGGGCCGGGACGGTCAGGCCTTAGGATTTCCTGTTTTCTATACTTGTTCCCCACACGTCAGCAGAAGCACACTGACAGAGGCTGTGTCTTGTTAGTATATAAAGCGTCAAGAAAGAAAAAAAGCAAAGAAAAGGCAAGAAAAGCAAAGAAAGAGAAATAGCAAAAGCTCCTAAAGTAGTTAATTTAACTCCCTTTAATGGGAGAGACAGAAAGTAGAGAACACACCTTCAGCAGTCCTGAGGCCTGTCCCATAAAGCTGGATGAACCTAGCCGGGCTTCCTCTTACTTATCTGGCTTCACTTACCCAGACATCCGCCCTCCGGATTTTCTGTACCATAAAGCCGGCTATCAACTCAATAATTCAATCCAGGCTTGTCCACTCTAGATCTGTGCGCGCTCACATAAAAAGGGCGGAGTTTGCTGCATGCGACCAATCGCAAACAATCCGGCCTGAGCCGCATATTTCACAACGGAGGAGCAAACAATTATGATTAATAAATACGAGCAATACAAATCAATAATCCAGGGAAAAAGCAACACAGTTGCAGCTGCCAAACGGAGCAAGGATCGCTGGGAAAACATGGCCGACTGTGTCAGTGAAGTTGGACAAATGGTTAGGCTTTTCAAAAACACTCCAGAGTTGACTTTTAGGATATTTGTTTTCCTCTTTCCCAGAACCGGTGCAGCATGTACTGTTCAAGTGATGAAAAAAAAAATATTTCCAGCAAAAATAAAGTTGGCCAAGAACAAAACAGAAAATGAAAAAAAGAGAATCAAGGCTAAACTCAGGCAAAAAAAAACGAAGAAAAACTGCACGGAAGGCTATGCCCTCCTATGGGCCCTGGCAGCTATCAAACACGGGCGCACTAGGGCTGTCGCCCGCTCGACCATACTGGCATAACTCAAGTGCCTGGCATCCAGCTCCCTTTTCTTGGTAAGAGCAGCCTACCAACTACTGATCCAATTACCAACAGCTCATTTACAAGCTCACATTTAAACCACATATAATGAAAAGACCCACAATAAATAGGTTACTCTCATAAACACTACTCTGGGCATGACTTCATATCAATAGGGCATGTACATTGCATAGAAATCAGTTTAGCATTGTTACATCTCAAAACCCCCTCCTCCTGTACAGTACTTGGCACATTCCGGCGGGAACCCCTTTATATAAGCTAGATGGTAGAGGCCTGTTCTGTTTGCCTGCCCACCAGAAGTTCCAGTACTACAGAGGAGACACAGGTGACAAACAAACAAACTGAAAGTTTTACCCCTCTTTCAAGTCTAAGCATCATTTTGTGAAGTTGTAAGTTTGAACCAAAGAACTTGAATGTATTCAAACATTAGCATGATACTGAGTGGACATGTTATACTGGGCCCAATTGTATAGTGTGTGTGTGTACATTGTCCTTAACCACTCATTTATAGGGTACGGTCTGCCCCGTGACAGTGTCAATGCGGACGTTAGTGCCATTATAACATTACTTCCCCACTATGACTGCACTTGTATATCTGTGTTCATAAATATGTGTGTGTACCACATTTTTGGTTATGACATGTGATCGTAGCCTCCGTGACTTTATGAACAGCTCTACATACTGTATTCTTCAGAGGTTTTCAGCATCGCCAACAGAATACATAAAAGTACCTATCAATCAATCAATCCATGATTTACTGAAACAAATCATTGATTAATGGCATTTTATCTGTGGCTTGCTTGTAACCCATCCAACGAGGGATTGGGGTGCGTGGTTGGGGTGCGTTCCATTCAGTAAGGCTCCAGCAGCTGACAGATGTAATGTAACCCCTCTCCCCAAAACCTCTACCTTTCTACAGTCATTGTTCAGCCAATCCCACCGGATTACAGCCATCCCTAAATATTCTCTCTGCCTGAGCGCTCTGCACACAAGCTGTGACCCGAGATCCACCGGGTTCTCAGGGAACGGACGGCCTGTTTTCAAGAGAACTGATTGGTCAGTAGGTGGGGCTGTTATACCTGCTGAGCTCTGACTGGGCAGTAGGTGGGGCTGTTATATCCGCTGAGCTCTGATTGGTCAGTAGGTGGGACTGTTATACCTGCTGAGCTCTGATTGGTCAGTAGTTGGGGCTGTTATACCTGCTGAGCTCTGATTGGTCAGTAGGTGGGGCTGTTATACCTGCTGATCTTATCCTGAACTTATCCTGCTCCGGAGCAGGTTTGGTGTTCAGCACAGGTTACCACGACAACGTAGCCCGATAGAAAGTCAGCCACCTTTATGGTACCGAAAAGCCAGGGTTAAGCCTGAAGTTATTTGGCTAAGCCGTAATGCAGCTTTATGGTACAGGCCTCTGGTCTACAGCAGCTAGTCTCATCTCATCAGAGGAAGTGAAGAAGAGAGTCCTGACAAGACCTGCAGGAGGGACACAGGAGGGAGTAGAGAGAGGAATGGCTGAATTAAAGCCCCAATCCCCTTTGCCCCCCTTAACCCACACACTTGGCCCTACCCCTCTGTTGTGTACGTTCTCCTTTAGGCTACAGGTAGTCCTCAACCTACAAACACAATTGGTTCAGAGAGGTTGTTCGTCAGCTGTTCGTAGTTACTTGCTAAATTTCAATCTATAATCACCATTTGAGATAATTTAAACTTCATTACTAAATGTCATTACTAAACGTCATTACCAAATGTCATTACTAATGTCAATACAAAACGTCATTACTAAATGTTATTACTAAACGTCATTACTAAACGTCATTACTAAACGTCATTACCAAATGTCATTACTAATGTCAATACAAAACGTCATTACTAAATGTTATTACTAAATGTCATTACTAAACGCCATTACTAAATGTCATTACTAAACGTCATTACCAAATGTCATTACTAATGTCAATACAAAACGTCATTACTAAATGTTATTAATAAATGTCATTACTAAACGTCATTACTAAACGTCATTACTAAACGTCATTACCGAATGTCATTACTAATGTCAATACAAAACGTCATTACTAAATGTTATTACTAAATGTCATTACTAAATGTCATTACTAAATGTCATTACTAAACGTCATTACTAAACGTCATTACCAAATGTCATTACTAATGTCAATACAAAACGTCATTACTAAATGTTATTACTAAATGTCATTACTAAACGTCATTACTAAATGTCATTATTAAACGTCATTACCAAATGTCATTACTAATGTCAATACAAAACGTCATTACTAAATGTTATTACTAAATGTCATTACTAAACGTCATTACTAAACGTCATTACTAAATGTTATTACTAAATGTCATTACTAAATGTCATTACTAAATGTCATTACTAAACGTCATTACTAAACGTCATTACCAAATGTCATTACTAATGTCAATACAAAACGTCATTACTAAATGTTATTACTAAATGTCATTACTAAACGTCATTACTAAATGTCATTATTAAACGTCATTACCAAATGTCATTACTAATGTCAATACAAAACGTCATTACTAAATGTTATTACTAAATGTCATTACTAAACGTCATTACTAAACGTCATTACCAAATGTCATTACTAATGTCAATACAAAACGTCATTACTAAATGTTATTACTAAATGTCATTACTAAACGTCATTACTAAATGTCATTACTAAACGTCATTACCAAATGTCATTACTAATGTCAATACAAAACGTCATTACTAAATGTTATTACTAAATGTCATTACTAAATGTCATTACTAAATGTCATTACTAAATGTCATTACTAAACGTCATTACTAAACGTCATTACCAAATGTCATTACTAATGTCAATACAAAACGTCATTACTAAATGTTATTACTAAATGTCATTACTAAACGTCATTACTAAATGTCATTATTAAACGTCATTACCAAATGTCATTACTAATGTCAATACAAAACGTCATTACTAAATGTTATTACTAAATGTCATTACTAAACGTCATTACTAAACGTCATTACTAAATGTTATTACTAAACGTCATTACTAAATGTTATTTCTAAACGTCATTACTAAATGTTATTTCTAAACGTCATTGCTAAACGTCATTACTAAATGTCATTGCTAAACGTCATTACTAAATGTTATTACTAAACGTCATTACTAAATGTTATTAATAAACGTGATTGCTAAATGTTATTACTAAATGTCGTCACTAAACGGTAAACGTCGTCACTTTAAACGTCATTACTAAACGTTATTACTAAACGTCATAACTAAACGTCAAGGGGCCGCTCCGGCCTCGGTCACATGACTACCTTCTTAAAGGGGCCGCTCCGGCCGCTAACACAGAATACATCAGCGCTAAACTGAAGCTCTCAAGCTAGCAGAACCAACAAGAAACAAACGTCTTTGTAAAGTTTCTTTGTGCAGGAAATTTTCCAAACTGCAGTGGAACTGAGTGACTTGAACTTTGTATTTATTGCTATGCTACAGATGTCTGTGAAGATTCTACCAATCATTTAAATATCTACTGATGATGTGACGAGTGCTTTCAGAAACCCTACAGATTTTTGCCGCTGCCCCTTGACACTGTTGTGATGTCAGAAACAAAGGCTTGAAACAAGACCTGTGATTGGTCCAGAGGACTTTGTGTGCTGATTGTGTTGTGTGTGTTGTTCACATGTGTGTGTGTTGTTCACATGGGCTGTGGTTGTTCCAGCAACAGGAGTTGGAGGCCAGCAGGAAGGAGAAGCTGGCAGAGTCCAGGCTGGAGGCAGAAGTCAGACTGTATAAGAAGGAAAACGAGGCCCTCCGCAGGCACATGGCGGTACTGCAGGCTGAGGTGTACGGAGCCCGACTGGCTGCCAAATACCTGGACAAGGAGCTGGCTGGCAGGTGAGGAGGTGTGATATAGAATGATATGCTAGGTTATTCTAACACAATCCAGAGGGATTATGTTAAAAATAAAACCATCAGTGCCAATCCAGAAACAATGTAAACTGAAAAATTATGATTTCAAGAATTAAACAATAAGAAATTAAGAAAATTAATATCTCCTCATTCTCATCTGCTGATGTGTGGAGGTTAAATATAATGTAGTATTCAAAGTTAGAGTATATAGCGGGTGTTTTGTTTGACCTTGAGGTAGAAAGTAGAACTTGTAGCTGGTATCCCACCTCTATCAGGCACCGGATCAATAAAATAGGATGCAGGGAAAAGAAACGGGTTCATTATTCTTATTTGAGTCACTGATACAACATCAGTGTTCCCTCAGTCGACTGCATTGTGTTTTATTTCTGTTGATCCGGTGTGATCTGATGTGATGAATGTTTTTGGTTCACTTTCACTTCAAACCGTTTAATGGAGTACAGGTAGTCGCCGACTTACGACCGCGATTGGGACCGACAGATCGGTCGTAACTCGACTTGGTCGTAAATCGACTCTTACGTAAAAATTCAATCCAGCAGCGCTGGTTCTTGGCTGGGGGTCGTCCGGATCGTCAGCTGGGGCAGCGTGTGGGTTGGTGGGAGCGGGAGACGATCTATTCATAATCATTGTGAGCTTTGTCTGAATTGTTCGTTTCTTTTTCTCCTCATAAATTTCACGATATGGACGGAAAGCGTCGTTTGCCATCCGTTCAATCCTTGCAAATGTTTCTATGTTCTATGTCCATTTCTTCAAAGTGTGCACGGAGTTTATTTAACAGGGAAAAGCCTTCTGACAAGCCTTTGGTGGTGGACATTGTTTCCGTTTCCTCCTCTTCTTTCTCTGCTTCTCTTCTCTCTTCTTCCACTCTTTCTTCTTCCAGCGCGATCAGTTCTTCTTACAGCGCGATCATTCGTGAGTTCTCCAAGGAGAGGTTTTTTGCCAGTTTCACTATTTTCTCCCGAATCTGATCAAGTACTTCGTCACTTTCAAATCCAACAGAAGAGTTCACGTAACGCTTGACAGTTTTTCCATACGTCATTCATACATTTCTCCGTCACAGCCTCCTAAGCAGCCCAGCCCATCAGTAGTGGGCTGGGCTGCTGATCTCAGTGTGACTGAACAGCGTGTGTGCGGCGTGGGGACTGAAGAGAGCGCGGGAGCCTCAGAGCGTGAGTACTGTGGCTGGAGGGAATGCCCCGCCCTACCCGGACATTGTGGTCGTAAAGTCGATCGGTCGTAAGTTGCACAGGTCGTAAGTCGACGACTACCTGTACTCTGATGTACAGTAATACCTTGAGGTACGAACTGATATAACAGTTTTTTGAGGTATCAGCCGTCGCTCTGTCCTTATTTTTATTGGACATACGATTGAAAATCGGAGATACCAGCTGTGTTTCAGGGCATCACCGATGCGACCAGCTGGACCGCATCTCGTTCTTTCCATTCATGGAGTAAAGACGGAGCTCCTGTGTTTTCCTGACTTTGGCTTTTCTTTTCATTCTTTATCTTTAATTTTGTAACTTTTGAATAATTAATTATACACAGGTAAAGTCTGCATGTCTATTTGTTGATAAAAAGGTTTTGTAGTAATTTAGGGGCTTTGGGGCTTTTTTACTAGGCTGGATTTTAAATTGATTTGATTTGTTTTAAACGGGGAAGTTTGTTTTGCATTAGAAGTGAAAGTGAACTTATTTATCTGTTTGGCCTCAGGGTTCAGCAGATCCAGCTCCTGGGCCGAGACATGAAGGGACCAGCACACGACAAGCTGTGGAACCAGCTGGAGGCAGAGATCCATCTCCACCGCCATAAGACCGTCATCCGGGCGTGTCGGGGCCGGAACGACCTGAAGAAACCCCTCCCCTCTCCTGTGGGCCATGTGAGTAAGAACCAATCAGGAGCCGGACACGACACCGTCACCGGTGTCCCAGGGTTCAGTGTGTTGGTGTCCCACAGCACCCAGAGCTGCTGAAGAAGACTCAGGGGGTGGGACCCATCAGGAAGGTGGTTCTGGTCAAAGACGACAACGAGGGTCTGGGGATCTCCATCACGGTAAGGACCCCAGTGGGGGGTGGTCCTCCTCCTCCTGTAGCAGCAACACGTGTGTGTGTGTGTGTGTGTGTGTGTGTGTGTGTGTGTGTGTGTCATCAGGGGGGGAAGGAGCACGGCGTCCCTATCCTGATCTCAGAGATCCATCCTGCTCAGCCCGCTGACCGGTGTGGGGGGCTGCATGTGGGCGACGCCATCCTGGCCGTCAACAGCATCAACCTGAGGGACGCTAAACACAAGGAGGCTGTCACCATCCTGTCCCAGCAGGTAACCCCCCCCACACACACACACACGTCATCTGGCCCCGTTTCTGTTCTGTGAGTGTGTGTGTGTGTGTCAGCGGGGGCAGATCGAGTTCGAGGTGGTGTACGTGGCTCCAGAGGTGGACAGCGATGATGAGAACGTGGAGTACGAAGACGACAGCGGCCATCACTACCGGCTCTACCTGGACGAGCTGGACGACAGCACAGCGCCCCCTGGCAGCAGCTCCGCGCCACTACAGGGTAACAGAGAGGCTCACACACCCATCAGGAACGCTTTTGGGGGGGGTGTCTCCAGTACATGTTCAGTCCTGCCCCCTGACATGCACTGAGCATCATCCAACAGCAGAAGAGTTGTCCTGATCTCTGCTGGATTTAAACAGAATGTTAATCTCAGATTGACTGAACTGCTGAAACAGGAAGTTAACAGGACTGAACTTTTATAAAGAAACACCTCATCCAGAATAACACTGACACCCAGAATAACACACTGACACCCAGAATAACACTGACACCCAGAATAACACTGACACCCAGAATAACACTGACACCCAGAATAACAGTGACACCCAGAATAACAATGACACCCAGAATAACAATGACACCCAGAATAACACTGACACCCAGAATAACAATGACACCCAGAATAACACTGACACCCAGAATAACACTGACACCCAGAATAACAATGACACCCAGAATAACACTGACACCCAGAATAACACTGACACCCAGAATAACACTGACACCCAGAATAACAATGACACCCAGAATAACACTGACACCCAGAATAACACTGACACCCAGAATAACACTGACACCCAGAATAACACTGACACCCAGAATAACAATGACACCCAGAATAACACTGACACCCAGAATAACACTTGACACCCAGAATAAAATACTGACACCCAGAATAACAATGACACCCAGAATAGCAATGACACCCAGAATAACACACTGACACCCAGAATAAAATACTGACACCCAGAATAACACTGACACCCAGAATATCACTTGACACCCAGAATAAAATACTGACACCCAGAATAACAATGACACCCAGAATAACACTGACACCCAGAATAACACTGACACCCAGAATAACACACTGACACCCAGAATAACAATGACACCCAGAATAACACACTGACACCCAGAATAACACTGACACCCAGAATAAAATACTGACACTCAGGCCCCGCCCACACGATGACGGATTTTTTTAAAAACACAACTTTTTAAAAACGCATCGAAAACGACTCGCGTCCACACGACAGCGTTTTAAAAAAAATCTCCGTCCACACGTAAACACAGCAGTGCGTTTTGAAGACGGCTATAAGCATGTCAAACCATGTGGTGGCAGTATTGAGTCAAATTTTATCCAATAGGAATCCTCCGTGTTTTGTTGTCACAACACACGGAACCATAAATATGACGTCACAGCGGTTTTTCATCGCAGGAAAGACGTCAGCGTTTTTAAAAAGTTGCCGATACGCCGTCCCCACGACAACGCAGACCCAGAGTTTTAAAAAGTTACGTTTTCGGATATCTGCGTTGTCGTGGGGACGGAAGGCATCAACGCAACAAAAAAGTTCCGTTTTCAAAAAAAATCCATCATCGTGTGGGCGGGGCCCCAGAATAAAATACTGGCACCCTGGGTGTCTGGTTTGGGGGTGTCTGGTTTGGGGGTGTCTGGTTTGGGGGTGTCTGGTTGGGGGGTGTCTGGTTTGGGGGTGTCTGGTTGGGGGGTGTCTGGTTTGGGGGTGTCTGGTTGGGGGGTGTCTGGTTTGGGGGTGTCTGGTTGGGGGGTGTCTGGTTTGGGGGTGTCTGGTGTTGTCTGGTTGGGGGTGTCTGTTTTGGGGGTGTCTGGTTTGGTGTTGTCTGGTTTGGTGTTGTCTGGTTTGGTGTTGTCTGGTTTGGGGGTGTCTGGTTGGGGGTGTCTGGTGTTGTCTGGTTTGGGGGTGTCTGGTTGGGGGTGTCTGGGGGTGTCTGGTTTGGGGGTGACCGAGGCTCTGACAGAACAGAACACACAGACAGGCAGTGGTAGCTTCGGTGTCTTTAGACACGTGTTCTCATCATACTTACCGTCTGTGTCCCCCCTCCAGCTCTGGAGAAGATGTCCCTGAACAACGGTGCGAAGCCCCGGGGAGATGCAGGGATGTCCACTGATGCCCCCCCATGTGAAAAGCCCTCAGAGGCTGCTGAGACCAACTGCCCCTCGTAGAAGTTCTGCCTCTGGTGTCAGAGATGGACGATCCAATCTGGGCAGACGATCCAATCTGCCTCTGGGAAAGTGAGGGCCATGGGAGAATGAATGTGTGTGTGTGTGTGTGTGTGTGTGTGTGTGTGTGTGTGTGTGTGTGTGTGTGTGTGTGTGTGTGTGTGTGTGTGTGTGTGTGTGTGTGTGTGTGTGTGTGTGTGTGTGTGTGTGTGTGTGTGTGTGTGTGTGTGTGTGTGTGTTTCCCCTCGTTCCTTTGGGTGTTCTGGGTGGTGGGAGGGGGGTTTATTCAGGGCTCAACACACACGTGTAGTGAGCAGTGTGTGACAGACGTGTCCCTGAAGGGTTGTTTGTGTGTAGCTGGTTCTTCTGAGGACTGGACTCAGACCGGGATAAGTCATGTGACCACCGGAGATGTTTTACCTGAGATCTCTGATGCAGCAGCTCACCTGTTAACTCTCTACTGCCCTCTGCAGGCACACAGGCAGCACTACTCATCAGACTCACAGATTAACAGATTAACCCACATGTACAGTCACATGATCCTTACTGTTTATGCGCACACACACACACACACACAGACACAGACACACACACACACACACACACACACACACACACACACACACCAAGGCCTCTGCTTTTGTATCAAACCCGGGGGGGTTATGAACAGAAAATATGTCAAATTAATTCAAAGCAAAGGATAAGACATTTATTTTACTTCAGAGCCCCCCCCCCCCCCTTTGAAGACATTTTAACCCTTTCACGTCATTCTTACGTCCCATTGGTTCACACATGTGTTCAGCTCGACCTGCACCAGAACCAATTTGGTTTGGTCTCAGGGCCCCCGCTGACGTGATCCAGACGCTACACCCACCTGACCTGGACAGACCCCCCCTGTTACTCACTGTTCACTCTGTTACTCATTAACAAACGTCTTTCTCTGTGATCTCATCATATGTACCACATCATGTAATTGGACACATTTATTTGGCATACTGGATTCTTTCCTGAATTTGTTTTTACTACTTTATGGATTTACTTTGTATCTTGACGTCTTCAGGTTGTTGTAAGGAGTGTTTTAACAGGAGCAGTAAATAAAGACCTGCATCAGCCTCACCATCAGAACGTACTGGTGACCAGCTGATAGCTCTCACAGCCTTTCACCAGTCACACGTCACTTCCTGTACTGGTGTTTCGTCGGTCTATGTATTCACTCAGCCTGTTTGGTCTTCAAATAAAGTTTGCTTCCAGTTTGGTTCCTTTACCGTACATTTGGAGTATGTTTGTCTTCCTGCCTTTGGTTCCTGGACCCTCAGCAGAGGTTTAGAACTTTCTGACAGGGAAACATTTGCTGCTGTCCAGGGTCGCCTTTAAGGATCCCAATCGACTGAAGGTGGAGTGAAACCTGTTGGTATGAAATCACTTTATTAACGTGCGTATTTTCAATGAGATCATTTCAACACATTTGTTTGATTCCCTTCTTTCCACCATGTTTCCAACCAATCACAGACACAGAAATAATCAACAAATAACAGCCATTTGAATTCACAAAGGGTATAGCTGATGTAAATACGTTTTCTAGTCCCCTCATATTCATAAAGGTTAATCATTACAAAACAAATGTTCAAAAGAAAGCCAGAAAAGAATAAAACAAGAACATAAAAAGATCCACTGAATCACATCTTGTTACAGTGTTGTGTGTTCGGTTATCAGATTCAGTTAATTATATGTGCAGATTATCACAATAATCTACATGTGGCTTTGCTGGTACCCTGTTGGACCCTCTAACATTTTTCAGCCCTTGGGTCTGGGAAACGTCCTCAGAGGGTTGGGTCCATACTGGGAAACGTCCTCAGAGGGTTGGGTCCATACTGGGAAACGTCCTCAGAGGGTTGGGTCCATACTGGGATACGTCCTCAGAGGGTTTGGTCCATACTGACACAAGAAGATCAGACCTGATGGATCCTCTGTGGGGTTGAGATCTGGTGTCGAACCAGGACGTTTGAGGAAAGAACTCATCTACATCTTCACAAAACAACCAATAGTTTGAGATGATCGCAGTTTAGAAACATCAACCTGCTGTAACGTGTCATGAAAGGTTGGACGTGTCGGCAACAATCCCGAGATCCTGGCTGTGCTGTTTCATAACTATTCAGTAGGTGCTAAAGGGCCTGGACTTCCTCCAGGTAGGGTCAATTGTTTCCCTTTTTGTTGTTGCATGAGGTCTTCTGAACCCTTCTTTGTCTGGCCCTCACCTGAGACCTGTTTGCCTTGGGTGACCCTACCAGGAACACAGACTCCAGACAGCATATCTCCCAGCATCCTTAGGGCCCACGAACCTCTCCACCAGGATGAGGTGGTTCCTGCAGAGAGCCATGTTTTCATGCTGACCCCACCAGACAGCAGACAGATGTCTCAGACCCGGCAGCATTCGTCCGATTTTCTAATGTCCAGTTTTAATGAGCTTGTATGGACCTAACTATCTTGTTGGTTGAAAGGAGTGACCCCTCCTGCTGTGAGTGACCCCTCCTGCTGTGAGTGACCCCTCCTGCTGTGAGTGACCCCTCCTGCTGTGAGTGACCTCCCCTCCTGACGTAAGTTCTGAGATCCTGGTGTGAAGAC